>NC_046155.1:4582288-4687288 GCF_011064425.1 Rattus rattus | reverse complement strand
CTTCCCAGTGTCTGTCTCTACCGACTGTTGTCATAGTGGAAGTTTTTAGCTTCCTGGAAGCCACTAGTGAGCTCCAGCCCCAGCCCTATGACACTTCTTGAAAGATACCAGAGCTGTCAGTCTGGGGTGGTGTCCCTCAACAGCCATCCTCAATAAGCAGGAAGTCAGTGCTCTCCAGGGAGGTAAACAAAGAGTAGGTTTCTCACTGGATCCACACTCTGAACATCTAGGGAGTATGGCTAACACAGGTAAGGTTAACATAGCTTTGCTGGGGTCATGGGACCCGTGACAGCTCATCCCCTAGGTCAACCACTGTTAGTGGGTGATTGATAGGTGCCTCAGGATTGCAGAGGTAGGGAGAAAAACCTGTGTTACCAGGGAGCTGTTGGTGAAGCTGCATACTGAGCACTCTACCAAGGAGCATAAAGTCCATCAGGGGTTGGATGGAGTCTCAAAGACCCCTGGAGATGGATACTTAGGGCTTCATGTGCTTCTGGTCACTGGATAGCCAAGGAGACTTGTTTGTCTTAGCGCACGGTCTCACTGAGTTTTCTAGGCTGGCCTTGGACTCACCAGTTCAAGGGGATCTTCAGGACAAGGTTCACAGAGATCACACAGTAGACAAGAGGGGTGCAACCTGCCTTGGTGACATTAGCAACAGGTGGAGGGGGAACTTGGACTTGGGCCACTCTTCTGCTGCTAGTCTAGAAGTTTCTGCCTCGAGTTTAACATGGTTCTTCTATTCTCTGCTGTTGATTCAGTGCAAAGTCCTTCCAGGGTAGATAAAGGTGAACTACAGAATCCAGCCAGTGCTACAGCTCTTCCTGGGGTTGGGGAGGGGGGCAGCCATGAGAATTGGGCAGACGGGTATAGCAAACACCTTCATGTCCAATGTAGGCAGTCACCACTGCCAGCCCAGCAGCCCCCCTCTCTACTCCAGTAAAGCTGCCCCTGGGAAGCCCAGGCAGGAATGGAATCCCATGCTCTTTAGACAACTCTATGGCCCCAGGCCCAGCCCAGGCACAGAAAGTAGAGGGAAGGCCTAAGCCTCCTAAGTGAGGTAGGAACATGCTGGGCCTGCCCATGTGCAGACTTTCTGATGTCTGGATTCTGATGATGTTCTTGGAGTGGGGTGGGACATGGACCCTGTTGACATACTTCCTGTGAAAACAGGAAGTTTGGGGGTCAGTAGTGAGAGTAGGGGAAGGGAAGCTCTTTTGAATGAGTCTAAGTTGGGGCAACTCACAAGGTCCAGGCTGGAGGGAGTAGGCACCCCAAGACTCCAGTGTAAGGCTAGTCTGGAGCCTGCTGTCTTTGCCCAGCCACTCTGCCCTTGGCTCTGGTCCCTTGGCCTATTGATGCCTGATTTCCCATGGATCCTGGGGAGGTGGGTGTGACTGGCAGCTTAGCGCTGGTCACTGGATAGCCAAGGAGACGTCTTTGTCTCCTCTGGCCTCAGTTTCCCTTCTGTAAGTGCTTTGTAGAGGCTGGAAGTGGACATGGTCATGACTATGTGAACCTTGACCCTCGGCAGACACTGCCTGCTCTCCAAGGACACCGGCTCAGGTGTCAGGTCACTGTCTGAGAACATCCTGACTCCTTTCCTGCTGGAGTTTTTGTCAGGAAAAAGGGAGTATTGTGAATCTCTCCCCATGACTCTGGCCTGGAACTCAGGACTGGAGTTTTGTGACCCAGGTACCCCAGGGCCCCAGGCTCACCTTCCTCTGCCCCTTCGTCAGTCTCTTTGCCCCCAGTTTCCTCCCTGAGCCCTTGCCCCCACTTCCCTTCCTTTTGGGTGAAAGGAGCAACTGCCTTTCTGTGTGCTTCTATTTCTGCACCTTCCGCTTCCTGCAGTAAGTTCTGGAATCCACAAGCCCAGCTGGCCCTGAGGGCAGGATGTGGGGGGCCTCAGATTTCCTTTTCTCCTGCAGCCTGGCCCCATGGACTCCTCGGGGAGAAGGAACTGCGGTCCCTGAGGTAAACTTTCACTAGTGTTGTGCTGATCACCTGCTGCACACTGGCTGTAGGCTCTGAGGATGCAGCACAGGACAAACACTATGTCTGCCTTTTTGTAAGCAGCCCTCCAGGTAGGCTGCACTTGGCCTCAGCTTTACAGGCAGAGGACAGCAAGCTAGGCAAAGGGAATGGCCAAGGCATGGCGGGCTTAAACACAGACAGTGCAGTTGGAGGGAGTTGGGGGAGTCAGGGGGAGCACAACTCAGCTGGTAGGGAGCTCATTCAGCACTGGTGAAGAATCCTGGCTGCCATCCCCAGCACTGCAGACACTGGGTGTGGTCTTGCAGATCTGCCATTGCAGCACTTAGAGTTCAAAGCCACCCTTGGCTACCTGGAGAATTCAAGGGCAGCCTGGGCTACATGAGACTGTTTCAAGCAAAACAAAACAAAGAAACTCACATAGGTGGGACGCAGGGCTCTTCCGTTTTCTACTCTTTAAAAAAGTGAAGTGTGTAAGTGTGTGTGTGTGTGTGTGTGTGTGTGTGTGTGTGTGTGTGTGAAGGAGACATAGAGAAGGGGGGAAGGGAGACATGGCTAGTGTTGCTGACGAAGTTTCTGGAAATCCCAATTGTTTTTGAGCCACTTGGCATTCCAGGGTTTGGGTGGGAATCATTGCAACACCTGCGGCCTCAGGGCCCAGGTAAGACAGTGCAGGTGTTGGGAGGGGACCCCTGGGCTTTGTCATCATTGTGATTCCAAGGTTAAGGCTGGGCCTGCCTGGCCCCTGTCCCACCCAGGGCAGTGTTGGCTGAGGAAGAGGTTACAGGTCCCCATGGGCAAGTTCAGAGTCAGTCTAGTCAGGCCTTCTGGTTATGTGAGGGGGTCAGAACTGGTGATCCACCCCCCCACCACCTCTATTTCCCCCTACCCTCACCCCTGACCCCCACCATGAGGGAGCTGAATCTGTCTCTGCTCCCTGCTGGGCTGGATGGAGCCCATCATTTCCATCCTGTTGCACCTGCTCCCTTACAAGCGTCTCTGGTTGTTTTGTTGGATCTGAGCTCCCTTGAGTGGTGACTGCATCTGTTTAAAGATTAACTTTCCCAGAGCTGGGAGATGGCTCACTCCTTCGGTAGAGTGTAAGCATAGGGACCTGAGTTCTGATCTCCAGAACCCAAGTAAAATGCTAAGAATGGCAGGGCCATTCTCCAAGTGAGTTCTGAAGTTAAACACAGTTCATCCTTCAGTAAGCCAGTAGCAATTACATTCACTCCAGCTAGAGAGAAGTCCAGTCACATGCAAGGTCCTGTGTCTACTTCAAAAGCTTCCTAGTGAGAGCTGAGAGTCCTCTGGCATGATTACCAACTTGGCAACTCAGTGCCACATGTCAGCAGATTCTGGATCTTAGTGATTTGTAGGAGCTTTTTGCATATGAAGGATATATTTGTCCTTCCTGGTTTGCGATGGGTTCTTAGTGCCTTTTCTCTCACTGTAAAAAGAATCTCAAATTTCTTTTCTTTATGGCTAGGATCCCCCCTCGCAAGTTGAATGTTTCGTTGTTGTTATTGTTTTGTTTTATTTCTATATTTTTTAGTATTTATTTTTTTGTAAGGCATGGATGCCAAGATTGGTGGTAAGCAACTTTATCCACTGAGCTATCTCAGCAGCCCAGAAGAGGACAGTTAACTCTTCCTTTTCTTCAGTGGGGCCCAGTATCAGCTGGCTTGGGCATGTGTACTGTCCCCACAGGGGGAAGTGACAGTCTGTGGTCTCCTGGCTCCTGCCTGTTTATCTGAGGACAAGCCAACTGGCAGTAAGAATAGGAAGGGCAGGAAGAGCCTGCTGACTGCCCCACTCTGGGCTGGACACTGGAGCCTCAAGTGTTCTTACCACTTCTGGGTAAGAGGGACCTCATCTCATTCCCATTGTGCCCAGACTCCTGATACCCCTCCACCAAAGCACAAGATGTCATCTAGCCAGTGGAAACAGAAGGTCCTCCTTATGCATAGGCTGAGGGCTTTGTCTCTGAGAGGGCTGGCAAGGCGAGGTGGCTGGTCACTGGAATCTAGACAGATGCACCCAGTGGCCTCATTTATATCTGTAGACAGGTGAGTTCCAGAGAATGCCTGCTTCTAAAATGGTTTCATACTTTGTGATTACCCACAAGTCTTTGCCCTCTTCCATTCATTCAGAAATGGAGAGATTTGAGGGTTATAGGATAAAGCGGAAGTGGGTGTATGGCATACACTCTGTCTCCAGGGAAGAGTGTCAGACCGGCAGACTATATAGGTCTGGAGATGGGGTTGTGGAGAGATCTGCTCACAGAGGTTTGTGGAGAAGGGCTGTGGCTGAAGTGGCCTAGCTGCCAAGGTTGGGAGTCTGTGCCTATGTGTGCAGCTACGGTCTTCCTTCCACACTGAAGCCCATTCCTGGGAAGGCCTGTTTTGTGGAAAAAGAGAAGAGGGGCTCTCTCTAGAAAAGGAGTCAACACTGCCTGGCTTGGAGCTCAGGGACCACCCCACTGGCATCCCCCCTTTAGCAGTTTATTCCGGAACCAAAGATCAGGCTAGGATGGGCACTTCACTGCCTTGTTAAGTCTCAGCTTATCCCTGCAGAGTTGAAGTGATCCCTTTGTAAGACATGTGTGTGTGTGTGTGTGTGTGTGTGTGTGTGTGTGTGTTTTAGGCACAGCTTAAGGCAGCAGCTGACTACAAGAGACCCCACTTGAAGCTGATATACACAGTGGAGAGAGAAGAATGGATTCTGAGGCACTCTTGGGGAGCATCCTCAGTCTGCAGAGGTCACCACATTGCAAGCTGCATGCAGGACACATGTGACCTTCGTGCTTCTGAGCAACCAGAAGGCTGAGACCTCAGCTTCTCCTTTCTCAGGTTTGGGTGGCTCATGTATCTGTAGTCAGTCCTAAAAAGAGCACTGAACTTTACCCCACCCTTACTGCCTTAAAGGCCAGTCCCCTAGGAGAGCTGACTACCCATGGAAGCTGGGGTGAGCACCCCCAATGTCCTGAGGGCTTTCTAGTAGAGTGGACACTGGGTGGAGAGGGAGCTCCGGAGCTCTAGTCAAGGCCTGGTGACTCCTCTACAGGAGGGCAGAAAACTATGTGGAGAGGGAGGTCACAGGCCTACAAAGGGAACACATTCTCAAAGCCACTCACCAAGTACTGGAATAGCTACCCATCTTGGTTAAGGGCAGACATGATTTGGCAGCATGAGCATGCAGTCATGGGGATGAGCTTGGTCCAGGTTTGGGATATGTTCTCAGTGTGAGAATGGGGAGAGTTCAAGCAATGCCTTCCCAGAGTGAGGTGGACACCAGGAGCAAGTGACAGAGCTCCAGGGGATGGTTCTGCTTCCAGCCATGAAGTGGGTGAGAAGCACTGTGGCCCCAGAGATGAGTAGCTGCAAACTGATGACAAGGAGAGATTGACAGACCCCGGAAGTGGGGAAAGAAGGACCTGGTGTTGGACAGGTGAGGTAAAGAGACTGAGTCACACCAAAGCCAATAAAGTCACCACAAACAACCTAATAAAGGGAAGTCCTAGACTGGCTACTTCATAGGTAAATTTGAACACTCAGAGAACTCACACCAGCTCTTCCCAATTTTCCAGAACAAGGAAGGACTCAGAACACCTTTGAGTTCATTTGATGAAGCTGGCATTTCTTTGATACTACACTATACTACTGCACATAAATAGTAGCCTTATTACAGAGGCTGGGTATTCGAGGAGGTTGGAGAGAAGACACAGTTAGTAAAGGTCACTCATCAACCACGAGGACCTGGGTTTGGATCCCAACACCCATATCAGGGGGCTCACAACTGCCTGGAATTTCAGTTCAGAGTACTCTCCTGACCTCCATGGGCACCTGCACACACATGTGCGTATATACTCACAGAGATGCATACATGTAGACACATACATTAAAGGAAGGAGGGAAGGAAGGAAGAATTACATGTTTGGGGACAAATCTAACCATGGAAGTGAAAAGCTGGTTGGCAGAAAACCACAAAACCTCTTAACAAAATGATACATGGAAAGATGCCCCATGTTCTTACTAGAGTGACAACACAAATAATCAACAGATAAAACACATTTTCTATCAAAAGTCTAAAGACATTTTCCAGGGAAATGTAAAAACCAATCTCTAAATTCATGATTTCCACTGGGCCCCAAATAGCTAAACAACCCTGAAAGGGGAAAAAAAAAGAGAGAAATCTACACTGTCAACTTTAAAACTTACTACAAAGCTACCATCATCAAAGCAGCATGGCACCAACCTATGAACAGACATAAAAATGTAAAATACAGTCCAGGAAGAAGCCTCATGTTGACAAGGGTTCTGAGATTGTTCAAAAAGGAAAGAGCCATCTTCTCCACAAATGGTGCAGATGAAGCTGGGCAACCCCAAAGAAAAGAATGAAGCCAGGCCCTTACCTTGAACCACACACAGAAGCTGACTCCAGGTGATCCATAGCTGTAAATGTGAGAACTCAACCACAGCTCCCTGTAAAAGGAAAACTTCAGGGATCTTCATGGCAATCAAACTGACAACATTTCAAACCAGAGAGTACTCAAGAAGGGTATTCTGGGTTCAGTGACAGACATGTCTGCCACTCCAGCAGACATTGTGCATGCATGCTAACATCAGCATTTAGTCTGAAAAGGGCTGATAGGGAGAGATGGCTCAGATGGCTCTGTCCTTGCAGAGAACCTACCTGTGTTTGGTTCCCAGCACCCACATGCTGCCTCATAGCTTTTGCAACTCCAGTTCTGTGGGGATTCAACACTCTCTTCTGACCTTCACAGGCGCCAGTCACACATATGATGCACATATACAGGCAAAACACCCCCATGCAAAAATAATTTTTTTAAGAGGAGGGTGATAGAGAAAGGTCACTGACAACAATCTCTATGTGCACATAACCCTGCACACACACACACACACACACAGACAGACACACACACATACACATAGACAGGCAGACAGACAGACACACACACACACACACGCACACACTGGAATATATAAAGAACTTTTATATTTCAATAATTACAGGAGCAATCCAATTTTGAAAATGTCATGAGAAATAGTTTCATCACTAATCATTAGAGAAATAAAAGCAAAGCCACAGTGGAAACCACCCAGTGTCAGCTTAAATCAACAAGAATATCAAAGATGCTGGGCGGTGGTGGCAAACATCTTCAATCTCAGTATTTTGGAGACAGAGGCATGTGGATCTCTGAGTTCCAGGCCAGCCTGGTCTACAGAGTCAGTTCTAAGACAGCCAGGGCCACACAGAGAAGCCTTGCATAGGTACATACATACATACATACATACATACATACATACATACATACATACCAAAGAAAAGAGCAGATATCGGGTGCGTGGAGGAACCAGACCTCCCAGCTATGGGGATGACAGTTCCTCTGGTTGATGTGCAAGACACTTTACAGTGCAGCAGAAACTTCCAGGGTGCTATGCAGGTGACCCGGCAAGGCAAGAATCACAGAGTTACACAGAAGAATCAAAGCTGCCAACTCCAGCAGACATTGTGCATGCATGCTAACATCAGCATTTAGTCCACGGTAGCCCAGAGTTGGAAACAGCTGAAATGTATGTTTAATAGGGGAGTGGGCGAGCAAAACTTGTTCCATCATCCAGTGGAGTATTGCCATTTCGCTCCCCTTCCATTAACAGCATGATCGCACCAAGATTGGAGCACCAGGATGGGAGCACCAAGATCAGAGCACCAGGATGGGAGCACCAGGATGCAGCTTTCATTAAGCAGTTCATTTAATTCGGGGAGAGGGAGGAAACGAAGGCTGTTTAAACCTTCAGGGGACAAGAGCTATAGGGTAGGTGGACATCACTGACATTCATCAGGGTGCTGGTGATGCCTCATTTACATAACAAGGAATTCCAGGCACTGCTGGACTTGATCTTACAAGGGAAAAGGAAGTTTAGTGACCTCCTCCGCTGGGGGCATGGGTCTCTGTGCACTGGGACAGCAGACCCAAGGCAGGAGGGTGGAGTCCTACTTCTGCCAGTCTCAGGACGAGGTTTCTGGGCTGTAGACATGCCTCAGCCCCACTCTTGCCCCAGGCCTGCTCCCCTGACCCCACAGAGCATCAGTCAGTCTTAGGAAGGGTGATCTGACATACACTGGAACACAGGTAAACAGTGAGGACATGGCATCCCAGAGAAGGAAAGCAGAGGCGAGACACATCTTGTGGGATTTTGCCTTCTCCAGGTCTCCAGAATAGTAAGTCTCCAAGGAGAAATCAAATGATGGTTACTGGGCCCTGGGGACAGAATTGGCCGTTTAGTGGGGAGAGCTTCATGTGTGTAAATGAAATAATTGGGGAGTGGGATTACAGCCATGGCAGTCCTGTTCGTCTGGGGAATGTTCACTGGAAAACCTTTAAAATAGTAGCACTTGGCGTGCTTTTTACCACCAGTTAAATGGAGGTGCATTGTCACATAAATATAAACATAAAAAAGGATAGGGCTATGCTGGGGAGATGACCCAGTGAGGAAAATGTTTGGGGTGCAAATCCAAGGCATTGAATTTGATCTCCAGCACCTATATAGAAGCCAGGGTGATGGTGAGGGCCAGCCATGCCAGTGCTGTGGAGTGGGGGACTGGAGGGCTCCTGGGGCCAGTCTAACCATTTGGAAGAAGACCCTGCCTCAAAAACTACTGTGGAGAGCAATGGCGGAAAACACAGATGGAGACTTTTGGCCTTCGCAAGCACATCATGTCTACATGTACACACACACACACACACACACACACACACACACACACACACACCCACACACACACAAACACACAGGATGTGGCCATCTAGCTACCTCTAATCCCCAGAAGTTGATCCAGTTGCATCATAGCCACTTACCAGCACTAGTCAGGAAATGCACAGGCCAGCTGTATAGAGGAAAGGCTAGACCAGGGATGTGGCTGTGTTACATCAAGAGCCCCACTGCATGGGCTGTGAGGTCAGCTTCTTAAGTACAGTGTAGGAGCACAGATGAGAGACACAGGGCAGTCAGAGGTGTTCAGGGACCACACAGCTGGGCCTGCCAGGGAGCTCACCTCCACCACCCAGGATGGCTCCAGTTTGAAGGCCCACATTCCAGAAGGTTCTGCCACTTCCTCCCTGCAGCTCCCTTGCCTCACTCCACCCATGGGTTTATTCTCTGGCCCGACACAGATCAGGGGTACCAAGGTACAGACCTGTGAACACAGACCCCACACAGATGCTCACAGCAGCCCCAGGCGCCTCTCTCTCTCTCTGTCTCTCTCTCTGACTCTCTCTCTGACTCTCTCTCTGTCTCTGTCTCTCTGTCTCTGTCTCTGTCTCTGTCTCTGTCTCTGTCTCTGTCTCTCTCTCTCTCTCTCTCTCTCTCTCTCTCTCTCTCTCTCTCGTCTCTCTCTCTCTGTCTCTCTCTCGCACGATCCCACACAGGCACTCGTGGTGTTCACAGACTACAAACTTGCAAACATGCCGGGCATGCACTCGCACACGTGGTCGTACACCCACATGCACAGGCACCGCCCAAAACAACCCAAGGCAGGGGCTACCATCCACGTGCCTCGCTGCTAACCAAACTAGCCAGTAGGGACTTGCTTAATTGCTGTTAGGGGGAGGAGCCAGCAGCAGCCAAGGATGCCTGCCAGCATGTGGGTGGGTGCCCTCCAGCCCCTTGCTGCTTGGTAACCAAACCCAAGCCCGGCCTCAGGAATGCTGGGCAGAGGAGAGAAGAGGAAAAATGCCCACACCCTATAATTTAAACATGTCCTTGTGGCACACACAGGCTGCTTGGCCTTGCCAGTGCCAGGCCTCCCATGGGCACGTGAAAGACTACGGGCTGAGTGGCCAGTGGGTGTGGCCATCAGACAGGGCACCCTGGCCTCCTATCCCTGATAGGGCCACACTGCTTGCTGTTCACGTCTCACCCCAGCTGGGCACGGCTGAGCACCCACGATAACATCCTCCTGTTCTCTCCTCATGCTCTGCAGCCTACTCAGGTTAGGCCTGTGCTACCTCGCACCCACTGCCAGGTGTGGCACAGGGGCCTGCCCTGAGCTGGAGCTGCTTCCTTCCCTGTCCCCCAAGACTCCTCAGCCTTAGCTGACCTCAGATAGCCCCTACCCACTAGTGGGCCCACCTCTCCCTTCTTCGCCTCCGATTTTTGCAATATTATTTTTGCTCTCACTAACCCCCAGCCCATCCTCAAAGTCTTGGCCCCTGGGATGCTGGCTGGGCTCTGCTGGCATCCTGAATGGGGATCTCGGAGATGGGTGACGGGGATTTGTGGATTTCCCACACCTATCTTACCCCAGAGGTCAGAGCACACTTTGACCAGAGTAGGTTCCTGGGCCATGAGGGAAGGTTCTGTCATTGCTTGTGGTTAATCCATGAAAGGCATCTCATGGTGAGCATGAAGGAACACACCCTTCTTCAAGGTCTACATGTCCCCTGTCACCACCAACACTACCCTGTGTGTTCTGGAATGAATCACATTCTTGTCTACCCCAGGGCCTTTGCACAGCTGCCCCTTTAACTCCTTTCTCCACTGGAACGTTGTTCTCTGGGATTATGGCCTGGAGGGCGAATTCCAAATCTTCTTCTTCTATTCCTCCACTGAACTGCCCACCTCTTTCCTGGACAGATGTCTTTTTAATTTTACTTTTTATTGCATTCTTTGCTAAGCATTGGCTCCAGGTTTTTATCCTCCTCAGCTATACACAGTCATACTCCTACAGCTGGGCACACCAAAGGTGTCTGATGAATGGTGATAACCTGAGTGAGGGGAAAGGTGCCAAGCTGGTGCCCGGGGTGGGCTGAGATCCACACCCTGAGGGTTGTGTTTACCTCAGGTGCATGCACTGTTGTTGCTCAGCCGGTTTTGGTGGCAGGAGCACCATGTTGGCCAGAGGGTCCTCTGTTGGACTGCTTCTATACTTTCACATCAGACCCCTCAGGTCTCACCTCCTGGTGGAGTGTGGCTCGCCGTGCTTGTCCCTTGAGTAGACTTCGAGGCCTGGCCAGCTCTAACCTGTAAGTCACAAGGCTGAGACTGCACCAGCTGGGCCCTGTCTCGCCGCTGGGTGCCTCTTGTTCAGCACTGGCCTGAGCAGGTATGAGTGAAACTCATCTTCCCCCAGAAGGTGCCACAGGGCACTCGGAACAGTGGCACGGACTGCCGTCCCGTCTGAGGAAGCCTTTCACGACATTGACTTTAGAGAGCAGGCAATCATCAAACGGCCTGGCACTTCTGTATGCAAATGGTGAAGGGCTTGCCACCATGTCAGGCACATATTTCTCAGAGCGAGGGGCCAGTGTGGAGTAGTGGGGGCCCACCCTGCCAGGCGTCTCTCCAAGGCCCCCTCAGAGCTCCTTTTATCCGTGTCTTGGTCCTACTCAGCCCCTGGGTACTTCTTAACTACTTGTTGTTTATGATTATGCCGAGAAGACATGGTCAGCTGAGCACCCTCTTTGGCCTTCAGTTACTGTGTTACATTAGGATGCCCCAAGATCCTTTGCTTCTGCAGGACAGAGCCTCATTTCTAGCATCCCAGTCCTTCAACTAACCACTCCCCACATCTATTCCTTTGGAACTAACTGTCCCCACTCCTACCACTTCCAGCACAGAAAGAGATGAGGGGCAGGCAGGAAGGAGTGAACACCCAGGTCCTGCCCAGACAGGGCTCTGGGAAGATCTGATCTTCAAAGTAGAATAAACTTTGCCCACACTCAGGGGTGACCCACCGCTTCGGGGACCTGCTTCTCTCATCTTCCCCAAAGTTCTGGACAGATCATGCTGCCCTGGAGATCTAACACTCCAGGGAGCCCCAGAGACTCAGAGGTTTGTGGGGCCTGTGTGATCTGAATGTAGCCTGGGCAGGACCCCCATGCCTGCCCACAGTCATAGTTGTGTTTGGTTGTCAGTTCAAATGATGTGTCTTTCTCCTCTCCCATCTCCCCTGTCTCATCCTCTCAGAGCCCGGCTCTCTGCCCTTCCCACACTAGCCTCACAGGCTACACCAAGTGCTGTCTTGTCTCCGTGTGCTGTGGGAGGTAAGGAAGAAAGGGGCAGGCTGGACCCTTCTCTGTGGGGAAGTGTTGTGGATTGCCCTGGTGCTGTTTATATTTTGATGCTAACTCTGTTTCCTCAAGAGGGGCTGCCCAGCCTGATGACGAGTGGATCGCGTACTCGGATAATTTCATGTGGACCTTCTCCCCACTTTAACTGCTCGAATGGAGGCTAGAGCCTGTGATTGGGCAGTGGAAGGGAAAGGTGAGGCTGGAAGTTTTAGGGAGGGAGAAGAGAGGAAGGAGAGGGAGACAATGAGACGGAGGAGACAGAGGAAGATAGAGGAAGAGGAGGTGGAAGGACAATGGAGCAGAGCCACGTGGCCTGGAGGAGCCGCAAGTATCAAGGGCTCTCCTAGCTGGGGAGTAGAGCAGTGTAGTGGTGAATCTGCCCAGTCTAGGTGTGTAACTTACAAATATTGTAACTGCGTTGTGTGTTCTTTCCACAGGCTTATTCGGGTTGGAGATTTACTACAACAGGGATGGCCCTAGTGCTTTCAATAAAAGACAGAAGGGCACAGGGGGAGCCAGGCCCAGGCCCAGGCCCAGGGCCCAGTCTCAGCTCATCCTTAAGCCCATGTCAGCTGCGTCATCCTGGTTTGCTGGACTAATGGATGACACTGGGGGGTAAGGACACCAGGAGGCCAGCCCTGCACCATCAGAGCTGTCTACTGCTCTGATTTTCCAATCCCGTCTAGAAAGGTTTTTGGTTTTGTTTTGTTTTGGTTTGTTTGTTTGTTTGTTTGTTTGTTTGTACCAAGTTCACTGTTCCCTGAGCTCAATCCCTGGTGTATATGGTTGGTAGAATGTGGCAGCCACCGTGTCTGGGCCCAACCCCTGAAGACTGTTAAGGCGGTGGAAAAGCAGGGGGTGATCACGTTCAGTGGAACTCGTGGGGACCTGGGGATGGCAGTCACAGGGGTGGGATGAACCCCGCCCAGTGTTGTATGGTCACACTGCTTTAGGAGTTGCTTATGGAGGTGACAGGAGTTGTGTGACAATGGTTCGTGACAGCTATTGACGATTAAAGTACCTGAAAGCACAAGGCCAGGTATCTGCTTGAAATGTGAGTGCTTGAGGAGTCTGAACGCCACACCCTCCAGTTGCTCTGCTCTGTCATCATAGCCGATGCACCTGGTCACTGATTGTTCCTCCCGTACATGGTGGGGACAGCCCTCTCCAGAGTACTTACCCTGTAGGAGCTGCCTAACATTGATGGACGGCTTTGTTGATTATCCAGACTTTGGAAAGGGCCCGAGAAAACATTAGTGGTGTAGATTGAATCAGAAGTGTGTCACACATAGCTTTCGGACCATGACCAGCCCAGAGCATCGGTGAACTATTCATTCAGGATTCACCCAATCCAGCCAACAGGCAGTGAGTCCGTCCTCTTGTCGAATGCATCAGGTTCCGAACCCTGGGCCATGTGTGTTTAGATGCAGGTGTCATTCAACGAGAATGTGACCAACATTCGCACGCCTGCTCAGAAATGGTCTCCGAAGCTGGCTGTGGTCACCAAGACCATTCAGAGAGGACCCCAGGGCACTGGGCCTTTGAGTGTTCTCTGTTCATTGGGCTTGCAGGAGGGATCCTTGTCATAGTGAGTTGTAATGTGACATGGGTCACTAGAGGTAATCCTAGCTCACGCTGTGGCAAATAGCCCCTCTTCAGCACAAAAATCAGTGACACACCATCCTACCCACACATGCCCCCAGACCAAGACCAGAGCGTTGTCAGAGATCTGACAGGCCCCCTTCCTCACTCCCCCAGGCCATGATAGGCACCTTCTTGCAACCCCATGGACAGATTTCTGATTTTGACACATGGTGGCCATGTCTATGTGTCTGGCTTCACTTCTCTCCGGAGCCCATGGAGGTGAGATTCTGTCGTCTTAGTCCATGCAGCTTTGCCTGTTCACTGTTGTGTAATATTCCACAGTGCATTCAGCTATGGTGGGGCACAACCTTAATGCCAGCAGTCGACAGGCAGGTGGATCTCTGTGAGATCAAGGCTAGCCTGGGCTCTATAGCAAGTGCCAAGCCAGCCAGGGCTACATAGTGAGACCCCGTCTCAAGAAAACTGAAACAAAGCAAACAAAACAGCCCAGGGTGCACACCTCCACCTTATTTGCTCCCTCTGTTGAAAATGGGCACTTGAGTAGCTTCAGGTGACAGAGCTGCCATACATAGTGTCATCAGAAGCAACTAATGTGTGTCTATGGATAAACATGAAGAATTGCTCAGGGAATATACCCAAAGGGACTGCTGTACTGGGTCTGGGTCATCATGTGCCTAGTTTTGGCAGAGCCTACACAACATCTCATAGAGATAAGTGTGTGTGTGTGTGTGTGTGTGTGTGTGTGTGTGTGTGTGTGTGTGTGTATACGTGAACATGAGGCTACAGGTCACCTAAGGGTGTTGTTCCTCAGACACTGTCTATCTGGTGTTTTAAGGCAGAGTCTCTCACTAGCCTGGAGCTTGTCACATTAGCTGTGCACAGAGCCCCAGGGACCTTCTTGTCACTGCCTCTCCAGTGTTGGCATTGAAAGTGCAGGCCACCGTGCCTGGCTTTTCACGTGGATTCTGGGGGAGGGGGCAAACTTAAGCTGTGCTAGCGCTCTATTGACTGGGCAGTGTCCCCAGCCCTATGTCCTAAGGTTTCAGCAAGTCCCACCCCATAAGCACTGTGTGGATGTGACAGAGACTCTGCCTCCTTCCAGCCTTGTCATTTGCTCCTGCTTTAGCTGCTCTGGGTGTCATACAGTGACTCACCAGGCTTTTAGTTCATTTTCCTGATGGCCAACGCGTAAGACCAGCACCTCATCATGCACTCATCAATGTCCTCCTTATGAAAAGGGCTGCACCGATCAGAGTGTCTTGTTTAAAGATGGCTGACGTGAGGGGCCCTTCTGAGACAGTGTGTTCCTGGGGTTTGCCTGGCTGCAGGTCCTGTTGCATTCCGCATGTTATGTTCTTGCTTTCCTCATCGAAGTCACTTCGGGGACAGGATTTCTTCACATCCTGTGTGTGCACTATTTAAGAATCACCCCCTGCATCAGGCAGTGGCTGTCACCCTTTGGTTTCTTCCCAAACCTTCTCACTTGGATCCATGATCTATCAGCAACTGAACTTCACTCAGGCCGAGAGACTGTTCCTCTCCAGGCTGAACACGCAGTTGGCTCCACCTTGCTTGCTGAGAGACCCTGCCACATGCCGGTCAGTGCATGGGACCCACATCTGTGTCTTTGTTCTCCTGGGCAAAATGAATGCTGTAGCAATGTCACCATGTCTGAAACTGCCCAGCTATTTGTACTGGCTATCTGTCTTTTTGCTTTTCGTTGGTTTGTTTTGAGACAGAGTCTTGTGTAGCCCAGGGTGGCCTCAAAGTTATTATGTACAGGAGAGTGACTTTTAACTCCTGATCCTCTGAGCTTCTGTTTCTACTTCCTGAGTGCTGCGATGACAGGCATGTGCCATCACATCTACACAGGGCTGGAGATGAACCCGGGACTTTCGTGCATGCTAGGTAAGCTCTCTACCAACTGAGCCACGTGCCCAGCCAAGTAAAGGCACAATCTGGGCTCAGCTTGACTCTCCTGCCCCTCACTTCCTTTGTTCTTTGCTGTAAAGATTGCTTATCTGCTCTTGGCTCTTTGAAATTTCTTCTGGGGTTAGGAAACCCATCATAGGTGTCCTGCAAGAAAGATTTCATCAGGAAAAAATAGGAATGCGGCAAAACACACCCCCGGAAGGAGCCATCGCCTCGCTCAGCCAGTGTTATCACGATTCTCACTGACGCCATGTACAAACCTGGGGATTCGGAGCCGAGCCGGATGGCTGAGCCCCAGGGTAGATCCCTGTCCAGTCCTTTCCACTGGTGATGAATGGAAGCCTAGAGAGCAAAGCCCGCTCATCCACACCCACAGACATTGCTCAGCACCTACTGTGTACCAGATGGAGTCATCGTGCCACTATCCTCGTCCCCAACGTCCCAAGTGTGCCCCAGCTGCCACAGGGCCAGAGGTAAGTGGCAGGGAATGTAAGGATTCTTCAGGCTGGAGGAGGAGCACACACAGAGATCTCAGGACATGAGAGGACTTGGTGCGTGCACATGGGAACCTCAAGAGGGTCCTTGAAACCAGAGCAGAAGGAACGAGCAAGGGTGGTGGAGGAGCCAGCCCCGATGAGATTTGTCAGGGCTGCCAGAGCCTTGGGGGCGTGGGGTGGAGGGAGCTCCAGGAGGAGCCAGGCCTGTTTCACTGGCGGTGACAGTGGTCTGCATATGACAGAGACAGGCGGCGGGCAGCAGAGATGCTGAAAACACAGTAGTGTGCACAGCCACAGCATCAGAAATAAGAAGTGAGCAGAGCATTGGAGGACAGAGAAGACCCAAGATAGTGACAAGATGGCAGAAGCAGGCAGCCCCAGCACTGAGGACATGCACACCAGATCAACTGTGACAGAGCCAGAGGCACTGAACCCAAGTCACAAGTGGGTAGCAGGGAGCTCCTTTGCACTGGATGGTGGCAGAGTCAGTGCAGTCTCCCGCTCAGGCACCTCTGCATACAGCACACATGCATAGTCTGTGAGCTTCACACGGGGAGCA
This sequence comes from Rattus rattus, assembly GCF_011064425.1. Taxonomy (NCBI): domain Eukaryota; kingdom Metazoa; phylum Chordata; class Mammalia; order Rodentia; family Muridae; genus Rattus; species Rattus rattus. The sequence goes on along the minus strand of NC_046155.1, from coordinate 4,670,604 downwards.
AGTGGGCAGATGGACAGATGGGTGGATAGATAGGATGGATGGCTGGGTGGAAGGGTGGGTGAGTGAGTGGGTGGTTGGATAGACACCCAGGTGGGTGGCTGCCTGGAAGGATGGATGGGTGGCTTTCCATTCACAAGCACTGAGGTATCTTCATTTTCCAAGGGCTTCCTGTTATTTCATGCATTTTCATCTGCCCATTGCCACAGAGCTGAAACACACCCTTGTGGATGGTCACTCTTGAGATGAACTTGCCCTTCTCCCTGCACATGGAAGTAGAAGACAGGCCATTTTCTGGAAAGACACTGAGTGAGTACATGGGCTTCCTGAGGAGCTGGGCCCCAACTCACACCAATCCCATACAAGACTGGATAGAGGCTGTGTCCTGCAACCCGTGCAGGTGGCCCTGTCCTGCCTTGTGCTGCCATGCTTCTATCCCCAGCCATGATCCTTGTCTTAGTTAGGGTTTCTATTACTGTGGATAGATGCCATGACCACAGCAACTCTTATAAAGGAAACCACTTAACTGAGATTGGGTTCAGGGGTTCAGGTCATGGCAGGAAGCATGGCAGCATGCAGGCAGGCATGGTGCTGGAGAAGAAGCTAAGACTTCTACATCTGGATGGGCAGTGAGCAGGAAGAGAGAGTGACATTGGGCTTGGCTTGAGTTTCTGAAACCTCAAAGCCCATTCCCTGAGACATACCTCCTCCAACAAGGCCACACCTCCAATAATACCACTCCCTCTGAGTCTATGGGGACCATTTTCATTCAAACCACTCTCAATTTCCAAGGTCAGATAAGACCGGCTTTCTTGGCCTTAGCTCTTCATTGTCCTAGGTCAGTAGGCCTGGCAGGGTATAGGGCCCTACATTTGGAAGATCCCTGTGTGTTCCTGCCTGTTGTCTCAGCTTGGTGGTTTTGAACTTGATGCCTTTTTTGAACCAGGTGTTGCCCTTATATGCTGGGCCCTGCTTGTCATCTTGCAGTGCTGTCCAGGATGCCTCCTTCTATAGGGAGAAGAGACCCACCCCTCCCTGGAAGGCACTGGAACATTCCAGAACAGTCTCTCTGAATGCCTGGAAGCATGTGACAAAGCAGCAGGAAAAGAGGGGCTCTGTGAGCCTTCCCTGGTGAAATTAGACCCATTGGCTCTGACAGCGGGGGCTCTGTGTGCCAACTGAGGAAACATAAAGCCAAAAGGCGGTGGCAAGAGGCTCTGAAGCTGTTCCTGCCTGAACTTGTCACCTCTGCGTAGGAGATCCTGGGAGAGGTGGTCGGGTGGCCACCCCTAGACAGCAGGTCCCACCATGGTGAGGCTAGAGCTGGAGCTCAAACTTGGAGCCGCAGCCACTGTTGCTCTAAATATAGGGGCTTTAGGAAATTTTATGTGAGTTATACCCTCAGTTCACCCTCTGCGACCGGCACCTCCAGAATGCCCACTTGGCGGATTTTTTATTTCCACAGACTTGTCCAGGAGGAAGGGTGGGAAAATCTTCCTCTATTGAATGGTAACTTGTTATCTGCTCAACCCATCAGCATCAGACTTGCTTGGCCTGAAGCATTCTGGGGCGAATTCCATCAGGTGGCCCTAAGGTAGGCCAGACCATTAGATCGGCCGTACTCATCCATGCAGAACCTGGGGCTCAGGACCTGGAATGAAGGGTCCAGGGGTCCCCTGAGTACATCCACAGAATCCTCTAGGGTGCCCAGCCCAGCAGTTTCCCAGCCTTAAGGTTCCTGGGTACTCTTATGATCCTGGCTATAAACAACCCTATTTTTTCTTTTTAGAGAATGCTTTTAGTCTTTGATTGTGACAGCTATGGATCCATCATTCTTTGTTCAGAGAAAGGCCAAGAACTCCTGTGACTCTTGTCAGACCCCTTTGTTGCTACCGACAGCCTAAGACTGTCTCTTCTCTCGGACTCCTCATGTACCACCTGCGCTGACCCCAGCTGTGCCCCACTGACCCCAGTGCTGGGATCTCCGGGGTGAGTCTTGGAAATGTGGAACGAGGAACATGTTCATGTCCTCAGTGTCTCTGAGACACCACCCATGGGAGCTCTGGGAACATGGGTAGTCTTTGGTGTGGGGGAACCTGAGGATGGTTTTGGATGGACATAATTTAAAGCCGTTTCAAGCTGGGGATCCCAAATGTTTGTGCTGTCAGGGTAGTGGCTTAGTCGAGGCTGACTGTCTCCCAGCTTCAGATTGTAGTATGGTAGCTGGGCATCTGTGACCCTTGCACTGTCTGTCTGTCTGTCTAGTGCTCCATGAGATATGAAGCCTGGACCTTCAAGTCCAATTATCCAATTATCCTGACAATCCCCACCCCTCCTGGGTTGACCAGGTATAGAGGACTTTGGGCTATCCAAGGTACCCTGCTCTTCCTGGGTAAAATGCAAGCTGGAAAGTGGGAAAGCTTGGCAACAACAGGCTTAGATGTTGTCCTGGAATGTGCCCAGGGCTGTCCAGACATCATTGCCAGCAAATGGCCATTCTGGGATGGTTGGATGGCAGGGCAGAGGCCAAAGCTTGTGGTCTTGTCTGCAGATCTGAGTGTGGTCTGTCCCCTGGCCAGCCAAAGTTCATCCCCTCACAGCCCTGGTTCCAGGCAGAGCTGCCCAGGGTCCTTGAGGGCTCTGGAAAGACAAATAAACAAATCACATAGAGGCAGTATCTCTACGTCCATGAGTCCAGACAGACTATGACCAGACAGCGAGACCCCAGATGGGGCCATCTCCACAGGAACATGCTGCGGTCAGTGTGAGGGAGCCAGCCAGACACCCTTGGCTATGGAGAAGCTGCAGAGACAGATGGTGTCTGTGTTTTGTGGGACAGAACGTGGTGATGCCTAGCAGTCAGTACATGCCTCCAGGGCCGAGTCTGGAAGGTAAGGAAAGCCAAGAGCAGAGACCTACAGCCAGTGTGCTCACAGTGTGGCCTAGCCATCCTTGCCCTCTGAGTCCTGGGTCCTCCCAGTGCAGGCAGTGGCCAGGGTATGGGACAGTGAGTGACCTGGACAGTCATACACAGACTCTCCATGGCTGGAGGAAGGTGAGGTGATGGCTTATCTGGGTTCTGGCCTCCTATCAGGACTGCTATAGAAGTTCCAGGGTTGGATGCATTGACCATCTACTTGGGGCCTTCTTATCAATCCGCCTTGCTGATCCCTAACAGTCGGTGGCATATAAGACCCTTTGATCATTTATGATCAGGGATGAGGAAACCGAGGCCCAACTGAGGTTCCGTGGCAGTGGTAGAGAGGACTCAGATCTGTGGCCTGGCTCTCTGCCACATAGTGCCTTTGTGAAACCCTTCAGGGGTGGTTCTTTCCAGTGAGCTTGGCCATTTCTGTTTCTCAGAATCATGTTTGGGGAAGATGGGGACATCTTTACATATAGATATGGGGGAACTCATTTATTGAGTACCGACTGTATACTGATCAACTATTCCCCACCTGCTGCTCTTTCACCACTTCCAGCATCTCCACTGGCCTCTCCGCATCCCCAGCAACCGATCTATTATCTCTGGCATCATCTCCAGCATCCTGGGCATTGTGAGGACCACCAACATCCCCAGCATCATCCCCTGTGCCACAGCAGCAGCCTGTGTATCCCAAGTATCGACTGCACACTGGGGTGGACCACGGACCTCTTGAGTGTGGAATGCGATGCTTCTGAGGAGGGATTCCATCTTGTTCTGATAGCTGAGATGAGGCTAACGAACTGCCCTACATCTTGCTGGCTTTGCAGTGATGGGGGAAGGAGGAAGACAAGGAGGGAGGAGGAGCAACGAAATGCTGAATGGCGATGTAGGGAGGTCTCTCAGCCATGACTTAATTCCACAGTGACCTGTTCAGCAGGCAGTGTTCTGGAGATATCAGGTGTGGTGCACCCTGGCAAGTTGAGAGCTCCCTGAGGTGTGAGCTCCTCCATCCACACCCAGGGTCCAGCTGCTCTCTGTGTGCCAGCATGGGTCGTGCTGGGATGGAAGTACCAAGATCCATGCAGGGCCCAGCAGCAAAAGAATGGCTTCACCTAGTCTGGTCTCCATCACTTACAGGGGAGAAGATGCTTTGCTGAATCATCTGGCCCAGAAGCTACAGGCTTCAGAGGAGCCCAGATGGGACCGTCTGGGAATGGGTCTCATAAGAGCCTAACTCAGAGCTGGCTCTGGAGAGCCACAGGAACGTGCTCCAGGAGCACACAGCACAGGCACATACTTGCTCAATGGTACAGCACATAAGCTCAGGTGAGAGGAGCGATCCAGCCTAGCTCCAGTGCTGTGGACTCTGAAGTCACTCCAGACCCTGTGAGGGGTGGAATGCAGTTTGTTCCCACAATGCTGGAACTTTCTACACTTTTGGCTTTCCTTTTTTTTCCCAGACAAGGTCTTACTATGTAGCCCTGACTAGCTTGGAACTCACTATGTAGACCAGGCTGGCCTTGATCTCACAGAGGTCCAACTACCTCTGCCTCCTGAGTGCTAGGATGAAAGGTGTGCACCAATAGACCTAGCACCTTTCCAGTTTTGATACAAGTTGACTTCTTTCCTCCCCATAGCTCACACCCCAGGAGGAAGCTACATGCATTGCAGCTGCTTGTGACACCCCTGGGTGTGTGGCCATGTAGGTACATGAAGGATGTGCTTGGGTACATGGCGGGAGTGTATGTATTGGGTTCCAAACTATCCAGAAAAGAGACTGGGGTAGTCATGGAGCCTCACAACAACCTGTAGAGAGAATATCTCATGTATTCTACGTATGCATTACCTGTAGGTAACTTAAAAACCTGTAGGAAAGGGTAGAATAGAAGGCGGGATATCTGGGAGGCAGAAAGGATTCTGGGATAGAACAAGGCAAGGGAGAATCACCTGGGAAGATGTGCCCAGACCTGAACACAGGTAACCAGTCATGTGGCAGACTGTAGGTTAGAATAAACAAGCTATTTTGTGTTGTGATCTTGTCAAAGAAGAGCCTAGTTATGTGACCGAGGTATTTGTAGATATATTTTGAGTCTGAGTCTTATTTCTGAGCGCATGGGGCTGAGAGGAAGATCCAGGCCTAAATTCTACAACAATCATCTAGGAAGGAGAGAAAAAAAAAACTAAACTGAGGGCCACTGAAACCCCCAAATCAGAGCCATGGGTTCTGACTCACTACTCAGCAGCCTCATGGCTGTTGGCTGATGCTAGTGGGCTCATCCCAACAGCTGGGGGACAATAGGACCAACCACCCTCATAGGAGAGTCAAAGGTTCATTTCAGGGATAGGTCTAGAGAGGCCATGGATGCTCTGTGTGACACTCAGGAACTTACCTTCTACAGGTTATGAGCTTCAGGTAAGAATGAAGGTAGGAGCCCTCCTTAGGAAGTGGGGGCCAGTACTTAGGAAATGGGATTCTGGGTAGCTATGGTGACTGTGAGAGTTGGGGGTGAGAGGTGTATAGGGGTGAACATCCTAAGCCTAGTGCCTCTGACCAACCCCTGCTCCAAGTAACTCACTCCCTGCCAGCACTGATTCCAAACACACAGGTCTTTGGCCTGGGCAGATGGGCCGTGGGGCTACTTGGGTGTCCTTGCATGAATCCACTGCAATGTGGGGTCCAAAAGGCAGATGTCTTTCCCAGGACCCAGTTCAAATTCAGGGTGCCAAAGAATATCCTGTTCATGGTAAGGATGTCTTTCTGACTTGAGTCCTCACACAGCTGTCTGGGGGAGGGATGGGATTCATCGGAGTAATTTCTTATGAAGGTGCCAATTCCATCATGGAGCAAACAAATAACCTCACTCATCTATCACTGACCCCCTGACACACACACACACACACACACACACACACACACACACACACACACATGCATCGTGCATGCCTACCTTTAGACAAGGTGGGATTAGAGCTTAGCATTGGCACAGGGAGCAGGATTCAGTCTGTGAGATGGTTTTGCCACATGGGAATGCTCAACAAATAAATATATATTCATGAAACGAATTAATGACCGTGTCCTACTGGCAAAGGTGACTGCTGGGCACTTGGAGTCTCCTAGGTTCTCACCTCCATTTTTTCCTTCCTTTGTAGGCCTTGAGTGGAGTTCTGTGGTATAGGGCACATGGTGGGCTCATTCATGCCTAGAGACTGGCAGGAGCAGGGCCTATGTCTGGCAGGATAGATGTATCTGCTCTAGTCTGCCTGCCTGTGCCACCCTTTCTAACCTTCTTTCTTTTCTCTATGAATTTCTCAGGGTCCATTCATCTCAGCTCAGACTCCCTTAGAAACTGATTACCAAGGAAATCAGTTGTTTACATAGGAAAGGGGTCTACTTGGGACAAAGAATCAGAAAAGAGTAGAGAGGAAGTGAATGCATGGGCATGTGAGCTAGAGAATGAGAGATCGAAGAAACAAGCAGGTGAATGAATGAGTGATGGGATGAATGGGCATAGGAACCGGTGAGTGAGGAGTGACCGAGTGAATAAATTAATGAATGAGTGAGGAGTGACCAAGTGAATGAATTAGTGAATGAGTGAGTGAGGAGTGACCAAGTGAATGAATTAATGAATGAGTGAGTGAGGAGTGACTGAGTGAATGAATTAGTGAATGAATGAGTGAGTAACTGAAGGAATGAGTGTCAGGAAAGGAAGAGCGAGAGAATCAGGAGTGAAGGAAGGGCCAGGGTAAGAGCTAGCTGAACTGCCTCTTGCTTCCTTTGACTCTCCCTGTGTCTCTGTGCATGCTTCTCCCACACACAGGCCTCAGTTTCTCATACTACAGCTGGCACAAAGGCCCCAGGCCATCTCAGTAGGCAAGTCCCTGGGTCCTTACTGAGTCCATAGGGCTGCCTGATGATGGAGAGGGAGAAACTTAGGACTGTAGACATGTGTCACCTCACATGCCCCACGCCTTCTGGGCTCAGTTTAGACAGGCAAGCAAGGAGTCTCCCTGCCTCTGGCTGCAGGTCTCTTCACCCTTGCCCAGGGCTCAGCCCATGGTATCATGGCTTAAATCCACTCTAACCTCTGTCCTTGCATTGGGGTCAAAGCCCTGGGAACTCCCTCTAGTCAACAGGTTAGCCCTTCTCAGTACAGTTGGAGAGATGGGTTTGGGTTAGCAGCCTGCCTGAAGATCCTGGGTGCTGTTAGCTCCCAGTGTTGACTCAGCTTTAGCCAATCCAAGAAGCCTTTGGGACAAGCCTGGTCACACAAGCTCCCTAGGTCCAGATATACCCCGCCCTTTCCTCATGGTCTCCACAGGACATTACTTCATCAGGGTGGGGGCTGGGGGTGCAGGCAGCAGACTAGGTCAACAGATTAGACCTGGAATGTGCTTCTGGCTTTGCTGCCTTGTGTTAAGTGGGAGGAGATGGGTGGCAGAGAGGCTGCTGTGTGACTAGGGATCAGATGGAAGGACATTCTGGAGGCTGGAGATGGTTGGGACCTTCCTTGTCCACTGCAGCTATCCAGTGCAGCTAGTCAGAGAGTATGGGCAGGAAGAGAGTCAGCTGTCAGTGGGTCTAACTGGGCTGCTAGGGCAGAGGAGACAGAGGAGGAGTAGGCGGGTGCCACAGGAGGCATTGCTCCCATTGGTACTCAGTGCTGTTTGTTAGGGATCATTAGCCTATGGCCTGAAATGACCTGGCCTGGGCTAATGCAGGGGACAGAGGGGGTGGCTAGACAAACAGGTGGCAGCTGTAGTGCCCATCCCTCTGGAGCATCACTCCTCAGTCACTCCCAGGGGTCACAAGCATGCAGCAGCTGTCCACTCATGTCCCCACAGCGGGTGTGGGCCCAGGAGGTCAGGTCCTGACCAGCTCAGTCATCAGTTCTCCAGCCCTGGCTGGGTCCAGTGTTTTAGAGAATGTTTTCCTCCCTTGGAGCAGCCTTACACTGTGCTCCACCACATGCTGAGGTTCTTTTCCTGGAGCCCAAGAAGGTTCCAAACTTGGGGGCCTTGACAGATGTCTACTGTCCCCCTCCTGAGGCTGGGGTATTCCCCCAAAGCCTTTCTCCATGACTTGCAGACAGCTTCTTCCTTGACCTCATGGTTATCCTCCATGTGTCTGTGTCCTGATCTTCTTCTTGCAAGGCCCACCTAACAGTCTCATCTTAACACAACCACCTTAATTAAAGACCCCACCTGTCTTAGTTAGGGTTCCTATTGCTGCAGTGAAACACAATGACCAAAAAAGCAAATTGGAGGAAAAGGTTTATTCAGCTTATACTTCTACATTGCTGTTTATCACCAAAGGAAGTCAGGACAGGAATTTGGAGGTATGAGCTGATGCTGAGGCCATAAAGGAGTGCTGTTTACTGGCTTGCTTCCCATGGCTTGCTCAGCCTGCTTCCTTATAAAACCCAGAACCACCTGCCCAGGGATGAAGCCACCCACAATGAGCTGGACCCTCCTTTATCAAGAACCAAGAAAATGGTGTATAGCCAGAACTTAATGAAGATATTTTCTCAATTAAAGTTCTCTCCATTCACATAGCTCTAATTCAGGTGTGTCACCTTGACATAAGACTGAATGAAAAGGAGAAATAAAAAGGAAAGAAAAGGACATGACGGCTCCTAGGTATGATAGAGGAGTTTATTGTAGATAAAAAGGAGACATAGTCAGAGGCAGACCCATCTGGGAGAGTCCAGAGTGGCCATGACCAGGCTGAACCAGTTCATATGGGTAGAAGGGGAGGGGAGGGAGAAAGGAGAGAGGGAAATGAGGCACAAAAGGCATTGGTAACCAAAATGTCTGGGTTATATAGAAAAAAGCCTCTTGGGGAAGGGCAGCCCAGCCCCTGGGTTCAGGGTATGCTAGTCATATTCTGTTAGCAGGTAGAGACTGAGGGATGCTGAGAGAAGCTGGAGGCTAGGTCCACTTTGAGGTTAAATAGGCACCTCAGCTTGTTGAAACTTAACAAAGACTAGCCAGCATACCACCTCAAGCAATCACATTCTGAGGATCTCAGTTGGATTACTAAATTTCAGGGGCATGCATCTCAGCCCATACACTCTGTAGAGACAAGAAATAGATATTACTCTCCTTTCTTGGTCATTTGTTTTGCTTCTGTTTGTGGGAGACGATCCAGGGCTGTAAGTGATAGGGTGGTGAGAGAACAAGATGGAGGATGTAGTATAGACAAATTAGAGGGGTGCAGAGTGGAAGAGAAAGAATGAAGAGTAGACGAGACAGGGTACAGAACAGACAAGATGAAGGGTACAATGTGGACAAAGTAGAGAGTATAGTATTTAAAAGATGAAGATGAACTGGGAACAAGATGAACGGTGCTTAATAGAGAAGATATAGGGTGCGGTGGGCAAAATAGTATAGTATGGAGAAAATGGGAAATGAGGAGTGAACAGGGGGAGAGTGCTGAGCAGAAAAAATGGAGGATGCCGAGTTGACAAAATGGAGGATGCAGAGTGGACAAAATGGAGGATGCAGAGTGGACAAAATGGAGGAGACAGAGTAGACAAAATGGAGGAGGCAGAGTGGACAAAATGGAGGATGCAGAGTGGACAAAATGGAAGAGACAGAGTAGACAAAATGGAGGATGCAGAGTAGACAAAATGGAGGAGGCAGAGTGGACAAAATGGAGGAGACAGAGTAGACAAAATGGAAGAGACAGAGTAGACAAAATGGAGAAGGTAGAGTGTACAAAAAGGAGGATGCAGAGTAGCAAAATGGAGGAGGCAGAGTGGACAAAATGGAGGAGACAGAGTAGACAAAATGGAGGAGGCAGAGTAGACAAAATGGAGGATGCAGAGTAGACAAAATGGAGGAGACAGAGTAGACAAAATGGAGGAGATAGAGTAGACAAAATAGATGAGACAGAGTAGACAAAATGGAGAATGCAGAGTGGACAAAATGGTGGAGACAGAGGAGAGGATGCAGAGTGGACAAAATGGTGCAGAGACAGAGTGCAGACAAAATGGAGGATGCAGAGTGGACAAAACAAAATGGAGGATGCAGAGTGTACAAAATGGAGGATGCAGAGTGTACAAAATGGAGGAGGCAGAGTGGACAAAAAGGAGGATTCAGAGTAGACAAAATGGAGGAGGCAGAGTAGACAAAATGGAGGAGGCAGAGTAGACAATATGGAAGGTGCCGTGTGGACCAGATAGAGGGTGCAGTGTGGACAAATGGGAGGGTTGGGTGGTCCATTGTGAACAAGATGGAGAATGCAGAGTGGACAAGATGAAAGGTGCAGTGTGGACAAGATGGAGAAGGCAATGTGGATAGGAGGGAAAGTTTCATGTGGTAAAGATGGAGGGTGCAGTACAGACAATCTGGTGTCCAGACATCAACAGAGCTAAAATAAATTGGTTTTGATGGTTTGTGACTTGTGGTGTATTTTTCATACCTTAACTTTCATCCTCCCATGCCTTTGTGTTGTGCTTGTGTCTCTTGAGAACAGAGCAGAGATAAGCTTTTCTTGATTAGTTTATTTCACATACACAATTGATATTTTGGTTGTTTGAGTAAAAGTCTCACTTAAAAAGGCTGCCTTTAAACTCCTTATTCTCCTGCCTCCACTCCCAAGTACTGGAGCTACAGGAGTGCACAACCAAACCCAGGTTGTTTTTCTTTCTTAAATCAGGGTCTCATTATTTAGCCCTAGCTGGCTTTGAACTTAGGAACGTCCTGCCTCACCTAAGTGCTGGGATTTCTGACACATGTCACCACAGTTGGCAGTTTGGTTTCTTTTTGGTTAGTTCTTAGAAGTTCTGTATTTTAAGTTGTTTTTAGTTTGTTTACATTTATTGTAGTGGATGGTGTTCATGCTCATCACTTTGGGCTTCTTCTTTTCTTTTTTTTTTTTTTTTTTGACTTCTTTCCTTTGTTTTTTATTTGTTTCCTATTGTGTTAGATGAATGTGGCTTTACTTGTTTTACTTTTACTCCCTTAAAAGTTCTACAGGCGCTTTCTTCCTCCAAAGGTTAATTTATGGGTTTTTTATGTGCATATTTAATGTGTGGATAGAATCAGCGTCTCCATGCAAATGCTAAAGAGTACAGTCAGATGCCAAACCCTCAGCATCTTCATCTGATTTATATGTGTGCATATTAGATTTTAAAGTTCTTATTTTATGTCTGCGAGTGTTTTGTGCAAGTGTGGATCCATTTGCATCCAGTGTCTACAGAGGTTATAAAAGGGCATCAGATTACCTGGAATTGGAGTTACAGGAATTGTGAGCCTCCATGCAGGTGCTGGGAACTTAACCCAAGTCCTGTGGAGCAGCCAGTGCTCTTAACCTCTGAGCCATCTTTCTAATTTCCTGATTTTATATTTTTATCCAATGTTGATTTCCTACCTTTTGAGTTACATATTTTATTAAAACAACAGTGTTTTCCTATTGTTGTGAATCAGATCTCACTATGTAGCCCAGGCTAGCCTCAAAGTCATGATCTTCTTGCTTCAGCCTCCCAAGTGCTAGGATTATAACATCTGTCACCACACACATAGCTAATCATAGCATTTTACATTGTTTATGATCATTAGATTCTAACCAGCTTTACAGAATAGTATTTTTAGGCAAGCTCTCACTATGAAGTAAAGTCAAGCCTCAACTTCGTGGCAATCCCCCTGGCATCTACTTCCTTAGTGCTGGAATTACAGGCATGTGCCACCACTATGCCTGACTCTGTTCATTCTCTCTCTCTCTCTCTCTCTCTCTCTCTCTCTCTCTCTCTCTCTCTCTCTCTCTCTCTCTCTGGTATATATGTGCATAGAAGGGCACTGGTTAGCTGATGGAGACCAGGGGTTAATTCTGCTCTATTGCTCTATTGCTCTCCACCTTACTTGTCGAGTCTGGGTCTTTCATTGAATCTTAGGCTTGCAAATTAAGTTAGGTTTGCTAGCCAATGAGCTCTTGGGATACTCCTGTGTCTGCCTCCCCAGTCCTGGTATTATAGACACATACCACCTGGCTACCACCCAGTGGGTGCTGGGGATCTGAGCTCAGGTCTTCGTGCTTGCACAGCAAATACTTTACCTACTGGAGCACTCTTCCCAGCCCTGGCCTTGAAATTGTAAGCTTTCTGTCTCAACCTTCCAAGTAGTTGGATAGTGGGTGTGATGGTTTGTATATGTTTAGCCCGGGGAGTGGCACTATTTGGAGGTGTGGCCTTATTGGAGTAGGTGTGTCACTGTGGGTGTGGGCTTTAAGACCCTCATCCTAGAAATCAGTATTCTACTAGCAGCCTTCAGATGAAGATGCAGAACTCTCAGCTCTGCCTGCACTCTGCCTGCCTGGATGCTGCCATGTTCTTGCTTCTGAACCTGTAAGCCAGCCCCAATTAAATGTTGTCCTTATAATAGTTGCCTTGGTCATGATGTCTGTTAATAGCAGTAAAGTCCTAACTAAGACAGTAAGTCTATGTCACCAGGTCTGGCTTGGGTCTACAGTTTCTGGTTCAGTTCTTATTATCAGTAGACTTCATGTAAAGAAGTCCTAGTGGCCCTGGGATCCACCATCAGGGATGAAATTTGGGGTCTGATCAAACCCCAGACCCCAGTGTTGGGGTTCGGATCAACTGTTTTGGCTGTATGGACTCTGCCTGGAGTTCCAGTCTGAGAGGTAAACTACATGTTTTAGCCTGACATCTGAGTGCAGTCAGGACAGTATCACCCCTCCCTGTTGGCCTCATCTTTGTCTCCCCAGCTGGTGGGGGAGGATCACCCCCCTGCCCTTGCAATGGCGAGTACTTGTAGATCAGCTCCACTTGGGTTCTCAGCCTAGCATTGGCCTCTTCCATGCTATGCCCTGGACAACAGATTCTGTTCACCCTCTAATCGTCTTCTGGATAGCCCCAGTCTCAGGCTATGGCGTTTATTCTTCATTTCTATCCACCCAGATTTTGTGGATCCTTGTATCCTTGTTCTCAGCTGTTGTTTGAACCACTGTTATTTATACAGGGTCTGGTAGAGGAAGACTGCAGAGGCAGCCTGCTCAGTATGATGAGAGCTCAAGTTCATCAGAGTCTTGTCTGTGGATGAAGAGATGTTAAGGGCAGCCAAATAAAACAGAGGGTATAGTTGGGAATGTCATGCCACCCCTGGAAGACAAACAAGCACACAGCACAGGTTCTGTGACACCTCCTTAAAGAGGCAGGGGCATGCTCCTTTACACTTCTCCTGAAGACACAGGACAGTGTAGTCAGTATAGGGCTGAATGAGAATGGGCTTTATAGGCTCTTATGCTTGATTGCTTGGAGGAACTATTTGGAAAGCATTAGGGGGTGTGACCCTGTTGGAGGAGGTGTATCACTGGGGGTATGGCTTCAAGAAACCCCTGCCATTTTCAAGTTGACTTTCTTTGCCTCCCGCTTGTGGCTCGAGGTGTGAATTTTCAGCTATTCCTGCCATCATGTCTTTGCTCCACCGTCATGAACTCTATCCCTTTGGGACCACAAGCCCAATTACAGTCTTCCTTTTATGAGTTGTCTTGGTCATGGTATCTTATCACAGCAGTAGAAGAGTAACTCATGCATAAGCTGATACCAGGGGCTGTTGCTGTGACAGGTCTGACCATGCTGTTGTTTGAAGGAATGTGAGGGATTTGGGACTTAGGACTAGGGAAGTTGTAAGCAGAGTTTAACAGCCATCCTAGTAGGAATTTGAAAGACAGTGGCTCTGAGACTGACGAAGACTGTGGAGGCTTGCTCAAGAGGTGCCAGAGGGGAACTGGAGTAGCAACTGGGCTGGAGACCATTCTTATGATATTGGGAGAAAGACTGTAGCTGCTTTCAGCCTCATCCCAAGAGCTTGCCTGAGGCTAAATCAAAAAAGTAATGGACTAATTTCTTTGGCAGAGGAGATTTTAAGACAGCCTACTATTGACTCTGGTGTGTGGTTATTAGTGATCATTCTTATGAGGGTCTATATAGCTGTCTTTTGCTATTTTGTGGATTCTTTTTTCTTCCACCCTTCTCTGCTCTTTTTCAACTCTTTCAACCCCCTGGCATAGGTAGGAGAGAAAAAAAAAAGATAGAAAGGAAAGGGGCTGAAATTATCTGGAACAGGACTGACATTATCATTAGGCTATTTCCTGCTGATTTGGGGTGTTGAGTCCCTTGGAGCAAGTTTGATCTTTGCTGTTAGAATATCTATTTGCTTCTTGTTGTTTCTTCTTTGCTCACGACTACTTAACAAATGGTGACCAACAGCAACGAACAACCTAGCACACCTCTCAGGACCCTAGCATTTATATACCCCCTGGAAGTCCCTAGACTTCCAAACATCACACAGTCGCAGAAACTCTCTGCAGCTGGCAAACTCACACCCCTGCACAAGGCAAATTAAAATAAGCTGCTGCGGATAGTCTGAAGCGGCCCCATATCCTACACCTGGATTGACATGAAAATGTACTCTAATAGTATTTCTGTGTTTTTAAAAGAAACCAATATTCCAAAACTGTCACTACAGGTCTTCAATGAGAAAGCACAAATAGGGCGGAAAGATGCGCAGACTGTCCAGTTAGGAGAGAAAAGGAAGGGATTGGGGATTTGGCTCAGTGGTAGAGCGTTTGCCTAGCAAGCGCAAGGCCCTGGGTTCAGTCCCCAGCTCCGAAAAAAAGAAAAAAAAAAGAAGGAGAGAAAAGGAGCAGCAGGGCTTCTGAGATGACAGGAGAGTGAGGAGGGGCCTCATCTGCCTTGGAATGGGGAGATGCTCAGAGCAAGAAAAACACACACACACACACACACACACACACACACACAGAGAGAGAGAGAGAGAGAGAGCGAGAGAGAGCGCGCTAAGCTTCCAACTTGTAGGGGGGGGGGAGCTAAGGAATTTTCTGCTCCCAAAGAAGGAACAAATGAAAGCTTCCATAAACACCATCCGGGGGACCAGTTTCCATCCCAAATGGGCAGCTGACTGTTGTACATATGGTTCTGACTTCAGCGTCTGTGGTGAGCACGGGTCTATGACCTGTAAGGCGCTCGGCAATTAGGATGTCCACACAAAATTTGCCTTTTGAATGTGCTTGGTGGACTGGGCAGTTTTACGTCAACTTGACACAAGCCAGAGTCACCAGAGAGGAAGAAGCCTCAATTAAGAAAATGCCTTCATAGAATCTGGCTGTAGGAAGGCGTGTATGGCATTTCCTTAATTAGTGATCAAGGGTGTCGTTGGCACTCACCTTTAGTCCCAGCGATTGAGAGGCAGAGATGGGAATCTCTGAGTCTGAAGCCAGCCTGGTCTGTAGAATAAATTCCAGGACAGCCAGGTTAACGTAGAGAAGCCCTATTGTGAAAAACAAAAACAAAAGGAAAAGGAAAAAAGAAAGAAAGAAACCTTATTTAGTGATCCAGCCCATTATAGATGGTGCCATCCTCGAGTTCCTGTCCTGGATTGCTTTGGTGATGAACAGCAATGTGGAAGTGTAATCAGAGTAAACCCTTTCCTCCCGAACTTAATTTTTGGTCATGGTGTTTTGCCATAGTGATAGAAACCCTAAATAAGACAGTTTCTTTATTCGGATGACCATCCCTTATAGCATCATTCTTATATAATGTTAAACAGACATCCCATCAACTGGGGAACAGTTGTTTGGGCAGAAGTGCTGCTGGAGGATTCCACTGGGGAATCTCGTCCAGTGAGGGTGCTTCAGAAACATGGAGGCTCTACCTACACCCACCGTGAAGTACTTCAACTGTGGCAGCCTGAGAGGATGAAGAGCTCATCCTAAGGATGAATCCTCAGGGATCTTGAGAGTGTAAACCAATAGCTAGTGCTGACAGGCGTGCAAGCATGTGTGGGCCCAGCAATAGCCCCAGACTTTCGATAGTCATGGAAGTCAGGGCCACGCAGAGTCTCAAGTTCTCTTACTGAGGGGTGTCAAACAGTGGCTAGAGAAGCCATCTTGAGAGCACAGCAGTTGGATCCTAGAGACTATTTTCAATGTTCCAATTGTTGTATTATTTCATTGGGCAGTAGTAGCTTTGTGTCCTTAGGGCTCATAGTTTGGGACTGTTCACTAGCACATCCACATCACTGTGGGGTAGCTCATTAGCATGTCAAGGCCTGGGCTAGGCTTGATCTGATTTGCCCAGTGGGCTGCCAGGGTTTGCTTTGGAGGCCCAGCTCTTAACAGAACTGTCTAGGGACAAACTTCTATCTCACATGTGTGGCACTATTCCAAGTCACACAAAATGGCTCTTAAGTTACACAAAATGGCTTTTAAGTTAGCCCCCTTACAGAGTCATCAAGCCTACAGGAGTAAAAAGCTTGTGGAATCTTCCTCCATGGTTAAGAAGAGCTACTGAGGTCACATGTATGGCAGGGAAAAACATGTCCCTGCATTGAGACCTCAAGAAAGCTGTGAAAGTGTTATGGTGAGTCCACCAGAGATGACCACTCAGACACAGTTTATAGCCAATTGAGTCTTTATTCCAGCCAACTGGAGCCACACCCAAGTGTTCAGAGACCTGGGTATAGCCTCTTGAGTGTCCAGAGCACAGGGTTTTTAAAGGGAGAAACCACATCTGGAATTTCACTGGGCAGCTACACCAGGCTTTGCAGAAGTAAGCAGTTTGAAGCAAGCAGTATAACAGAAGCTGAGACAAGCAGTTAACTGGAGGGAGCTCCTCACAAACAGGCAGTTCTAACAGAAGCTAAGTTAACTGGGAAATCCTGACCTTGGATTCCTAAATAAAGCTGGATAACTTTCCATGGGATTCTCCATCAAGGAGATCAGATTCTAGTTAAATCTGAAATGGGCACAGCAAGAATACAAGATGGAGGAACCTTTGTACTGACTCACCCTGTCACATTCCTCACTGGTTCTAGGGGCATGAGTCAAATTGTTGACTTGTCCTGCTCTAGGCAGTGTAGTTACTCCTGGGGATGAGTAGCTTAACTGAATTTATTCTCTAGTGTAGTTGGCCATGCAGTTGAGGGTGCAGAGTCTCTCCCCTGTGCCCCATGTTAAAGATAAGAATCAGTGATCTGGCCAAGCTGACAGTAAGGTGTCATACATGGGAACAAGATAAACAGAGACTGGTAACAATTATCTGATCTATGCCTCCTTTCTTCTCTTTTGTTGAAGTTTTCCCTGACCTTGGCAATATCTTCCCTGATTGCCCCTCACTGGTTGACGTAGAAACAGCAGGTTTCTCCTAAAGCCACACGCAATCCTCCTTGTTTTATCAAGAGAAGATATACGCCTCTTTGATTTTGCAGAATGACCTCTGCTAAGGAGTCTACTTGTTTTTCTAGACTAGATTTGAGCTCTTGTAATATCCCTAAACCCTGGTACATTCTTTACTCAATTCTCTAAGGTTTTTTTTTTGTTTGTTTGTTTGTTTGGTTTTTTTTTTATCACCAACTAAAGACTGATGTTTCTATGGCCCCAGGCCCAGCAATACCAGCTCCAATCAGGATCCAAATAAGGATAGGTGAGGCTTGCTCTTCCTCTTGCGGCCTGGGGTCCATTTTAAAGTGTGCTCTCTCTTCTTCCCTGTCATATGAGTACAGCTGGGGTAGGGTGTGTACTGGGATGCAAAAGAGGGACTGACTTTGGAAAGCCTCGGAGGAGGCACATTTCCTTAAACCATCAATATATGCCACCAAGTGGTCTCACACACTCTTGCTGCTGATCATGAGAACGATTGACCTGGAGGGTAGAAGGGCAAGCATTAAAGTAAAGCGAGCATCTAGGTCAAAGATCCTGAACACCAGGGAGCTGCCAGCTCCCTGTAGGTCTCCAGTGCTAGCTTGGGCTGTTCCCAGTTACAATTGTCTTTACTTGCTGGTGGACTGGTGATCTCTACAGCAAGGGGGTTGAGGATTTAGGCACAGTCAGCAGCCCCTACCAATTCTCAGCTAGAAGTGATTAAGCAGACAGTGAACCTTGTCAAGGGAAGAGAATATAGAAGGATTCCCAGCCCTGATGCCAGAGGGGCCTAGGGCAATGATGCTTTGGGTGCTGGTTGGGGCCAATCTCATGGGAGGAAATATTGGTTAAGTTTGGGTCTTTCCCCTTGGGAAGTGTAGAAGGTCTCTGTTGTGACCCATAGGTCTGGGGACCTGGGAATGTGGTCTCCTCTGAATGGTGAAATTATTCTCTGGGCCTCTTTTGGTAGAATAAGAGAGTCATTTTTCCCAGGTTCTTTTAGGGTCCCATGGAGAATAGTGATCCCTGGGTGTTCTCTAACCTTTCAGTCTTATATGGTTATGGAATTACAGTTCCCGATCCTGCAGTGTTTGGAAGGGACCCCTTTTTCTGTGTTTATATAGTTGTTGGCATGCTTCTCGGAAGCCCTGGCTTTACCATAACCCTCATCTAGCACAATAGGTAATCCCAGCCCCCCCATTACCTGGCCCCTAACTGTGTAAGGGCATGTTCACAGCACATGAATAGAACTGGATTTCTGTATTTCTCTCTCAAAAGATAGGTCCCCACAGCCATCCCTCCTACCATTTAAACAAGTTCCAAAAGCAAGTATAAAAAACAAAGGTCCCTATGGAAGGGGGAGGGGGTCTCTCATCCATAGTCAGACCGACTTTCACTTCCTTGCGTCTGTTGTTTTTAATTTCCAAGTCCAGACAGGGGGACAATGAAGGTTATGTGCTCCTGTCCCCAGACAGGGAGAAGAAAAGGATGAACAACATGTTCTGGGTTAATGATCTCCGCCAGTCTTATCTTTACAGGGCCCCAAAGTAACAGCAGCCATCTCGGCCACCTTCCTTGTTGGGAGTGATGGATCCAAAGAATGATACCAATAACTTTCATAACAATTGGGGTGGTGAGGTTGACTGGGTAGGGTCCCTTCTTGGCAGGTTCCGACAAACGGGCAGTTCTAACAGAAGCTAAGATAAGCAGTTAGCTGGAGGGGGTTCGGCACAAACAGACAGTTCTGACAGAAGCTAAGATAAGTTCCTAGGACGTCCTGAGCTTTGGTTCCTACAATAGAGTTTGATAATTTCCTGCTGGGATCCTCCATGAAGGAGACCAAAATCTAGCTAAACCCAAAATGGCCTCAGCAAGAATACAAGGTGGATGAAGCTCTGCACTGTCTCACCCTGTTACAAAAGTGAAGCCTGAGTTGTGCTGGGGACCCCAATATGCTGGAGGTGTCAGAGCAAGGAGACATCTGCCAAGGAGAGCTGAACACGAGGAGTGGAACCAGCTAAAGGAGAGAGACCTCCCTTGCAGGCAGAAAAGCTAGATGGAAAAGCCATCAAAGCTCTTTGACCTGAGACATGGAGCGACAGGATTTGGACTGTGTTCTGTTGTGTTTTGGCCTCGCTTTGACCCGGTATTTTCTCACCATCCCTTTGCCCCTATCTTTCTCCCTTTTGGAATGGTAATGTATATGCTATGTCATTGTATATTGGAAGTATGTGGTTTACTTTTGATTTTGCAGGAGATTATAGTTAAGAGAGCGTCTTGAGCCTCAGAAGAAACATTCTAGAATGTCTTCTAGAAAGTATTGAGTTTGTGACAGACTATGGGGACTTTTGAAGTTGGACTAAATGCATTTTGCATTATGTTATGGCTATGAGCCAATGTGGGCCAGGAAGTGGAATATGGAGGTTTGAATGAACATGCCCCCCCTACACTCATGTTTGAATATTTAGTCCCCAGCTAGTAGAACTATTTAAGAAGGATTAGAAGGTGATGCCTTGTGGGAGAACTTTACAGGGAGGTGGGCTGTTTTCAAAAGCCTCCCATCATCTCAAGGTAACCCTCTCTGCCTCCTGCTTGCAATTTGAAATGTGGGCTCTCGGGTGTTCCTATAGCCACATCTACAATCTGCCATCATAGACTCTGTCCATTTAGAATCATAAACACAATTGAATGTCTTCTTTTAATAAGTTGTCTTGATCTTGATGTTTTTAATCACAGCACACAGTAACAGAAAAATAACGAATATAATCTACTTACCTGAAATTCACACTAAGCCGGCATCCTGGTGGATTCTTTGCCATGTGAGTTGGATGCTGTGGGGCTGACTCTTGATGCTGTCACTGTTCTGAGATAGTTTCCCACATTCTCTTGGTCCCAGCTCCCCATTCAGGGTTCTAGGTGCAGGTGAGCAGTCCTATACTTGGGCCCCTGTGGAAGGACTGCACAGTGCAGCTGTGTACTGGAAACAGTCTCACAGAACTGGTGCAGACCCTGGGGGAAGCCCACAGGAAGATACAGGCAAGAACTTTGGGTTGAGAAAAAAATCATGAGATATTCCATTGTACTGGAGGGATCAGGGAAGATGTTCCTCATCCTAGGTATTTCCCCAGCACTCTCTAGTCACAGCAGGATAGTACAGGGGGAGAAACTACAGATACTAATTCGTGTCCAATGTCAAGTCACTCTTGGACTTGACCTTTGTTCTTCTAGAAGCTTATGCTAAGGAGATGATCCAGCCAGTACAAAATGGTCAGCTGAAGGCTTGAACAAGATGGAACCTGAGAAGTTGACCAAATATCTGGGGAAATCACAACTATCAGTGTAACTTGGAACAATCCTTTTTAGAACCACCTCCACTGGCTTTCCACTGTGGACACACAAAGATACTGTAGAGTGGAAAAGATCCATGGCTCACTTATGTAATGGCATCTGTACTTGACTCTCTTACAGCTAGATGTGGCCATGTTACAGGGGAAGCAGAGAAAGAAGAAAAGTAGAGAAAGGGAGGGAGAGGCACAATGAGGGGTGGAAGAGGAGAAGAATGTATTATAACTTCTAGAAATCCTCCTTGAAAACCAAGGGATTTCTTCTCCATCTCTCATATCACTCAGATGTAATGGCTAGAGTTTCAGTTCACCTCTGGACAGATCTTCATCCTACCAAGAACTATGCCTCCTTCAGAAATAGTAAGGAACCTCTGTCTTTGGAGGCTTTTGTATGGCAAAGAAACCTCCCATCCAATTTCTTGATTTTGTGAAAAGGAATTGTTATCTTGTCTGGACCACTGCTCTTGGGGAGGTACTCTTGACTCACAGCCAATCCTGATCCTGGCTGATGTAGTTCCTTCAGCCGATGTGATTCCTGGATATTGTAATTTTCCATTCAGACTGGAGTTTGGAATCTGTATCTTTCTTTTATATAATCTATAAAATACCTTAGCTTCATAGCAAATCAAAAAGACTGAGAGTCTGTGTAGCTCATTATTAAAGTGCTTACTCTGTAAGCATGAGGACCTTCATGAAAAGGTGTGGTAGCACGTGCTTGTAATGCCATGGCTGGAGAGGTGGAGACAGGGGATCACTGTGAACTCCGGGTAATGAATGACTTGTTTCAAAACACAAGGTCGATGGTGTCCTGAAGATACTGAGGATTAAACACATAGAAGGGTGATGGGAAACAAAACGCATTAGCTGACTCACAGCTGCTATTGCCTGCCCACCACTCAGGTGTTCTCCATTTAGCACTTGTGACAGCTTAGCCTCGAGCCCATGATTTCAAATACACAAACCCACCCTGTGTTCCCTGTAGTGCTTGGGCTCAGAGGCCCTTGAGACAACTGGCTTTTCCCTGTCTATCTCCTGAGGCTCCTACCTGGAGTAGACCTGGCAGGGTCTTGGTCCAGAGTCTTCCCATCTGGCCTATCCTGGCTGAAAGGCATCGAGGCAAAGGGGTGCCTGGCTCTTATTCCTCTTGTTTATTTTGTACCTGGTATGAAGCTCACTGAGCATCAGGCATTGAGCTGAGCACTGGAATGGGGTAGCAAGGAAGAAAAGCATGGCTGACTTGTGGGAAGACAGACTGGGAATCAGCAAGGTTGGGCAGTGTCTTGTCAGCTAAAAGGTATGATGGTTAATTTTACCCATTAACATGCCACATCTTAGAATCACCTGGGAAGGGAGCTTCTTAGGGTTTTATTGCTGTAAAGAGATGCCATGACCAAGACAACGCTAATAAAGGCAAACATTTCATTGGTACTGGTTTACCATTTCAGAGGTTCAGTCCATTATCATCACAGTGGGAAGCATGGCAGCGTGCAGGCAGACATGGTGCTGGAGGAGCTGAGAGTTCTACATCTTGATTCGCAGGCAGCCAGGAGGAAGCTCTGGATCAGACTGGCCAGACTTGAGCATATATATAAGACCTCAGAGCTCCTCCTCCACAGTGACACACTTCCTCTAACAAGGTTACACTTCCTCCAATAAGGCCATACCTCCTAATAGTACCACTTCCCAAGGGCCAAGCATATTCAAACCACCACAGGAGCCTAACTGGAAGATTGCATAAATCAAGTTACCCCGTGGGGGATTGTCTTGATTATTGATTGATGTTGGAAGACCCAGCCCATTGTGGGTAGCCCCATTCCCTAAGCAGGGAGGTCCTGGGCTTCCTGTTTGTATTGAACTGAAGAATGCTAGATAAGAGCGAGAAGGAAGCCTGGGTGCATTTGTTTCTCACTGTTTCTAACTGGATGTGGTGGGACCACTGTCTCAAGCTTCTGTCGCAATGATGGACTATACCTGAAACTGTACAGCAAATAAGCCCTTTCTCTCCTGAGTTGCTTTTGGTCACAGGATTTGTCACCGCAACAGAATAAAACTAGAAGAGAGGTTAACTCACCAGGTTGATAGGGAAGGCCCCCAGGAAGGAACATAGAATTCTATGTGGAATGTGAAGAAGTGAGACCTACTGGCTAGAGCAAAGGACATGTGCAAAGGCCTCATGGCAGAAAGGACTGACTAAGCATCCATCACTCCATGTCCTTCACATCCTACCCGGAAGGTGGACATCTCATGCCCTCTCTTCTGATGCTGCAGGACATACACCTGCCTGGATACTGTTCATCAGGAAGCCCAAGGGAACAGCTCCAGGACAGGAGTCTCTCTCTCTCTCTCTCTCTCTCTCTCCTCCTCCCTCCCTCCCTCCCTCCTCCCTCCCTTCCTCCATTTCCCTCCCTTCCTTCCCTCTTCCTCCTCCCTCCCTGTGTGTGTGTGTGTGTGTGTGTGTGTGTGTGTGTGTGTGTGAGTCTTTCAACAGTAAGTCTCTCATTGCTGGATTTTGCAGCAAGAAGAGACGGAGCGAGTATCAACCCCATGCCCTATGCAGCATCACCGTAGACAGGATGTGTTGGAGCCCCAGGGGTCATATTTGATGTGAGCCACAGGCAGTTTGCAAGCACTGGCCCTGGCCCCGGGCCTTCAGCTGTGCCTCCATAAGCAAATCTTCCTTGGAGGACCCTAGCTCCAACTCCACATTAACCAGAGACATCTTTTCTATGGCTGTTCAAAGCTTTCATGCAAGACTTGTCTTGTGCCCAGTCCCCAGTCCAGGGATGAACAACTCAAGACTGAACTGTGACCCTGACAACTGCACCATGGGTCAATGGTATCTGTCGTTGGGCTCTTCATGCCCAGATCTCTTGGCCTGGCCAGAGGAGCCAGGAAGTTCAGTGGTCCTGCCCAGGCTACTGGGATCCACGTCCCTCGGGGGAAGATGTTTGGGGAGAACTTATGTACCCTTCTTCCCAGCCAGCTCAGGACCTCAGGGCCCATTTGAGTGTGATAAGGGGCCTCTTCTGTAGCCTTCCCCAGGTTCTATTTATGTCTCCATACCTGACACCCGCTCAGGACTTCCCCATGTCACTGGCCTCTCCCAATTCCAAATGACCTTAGCTCTCTGCAGGGTTGGAAGGGGTGTCGGCCTGTGTGGGTGGCAACTGGTATGCAGACTCAAGGCCTTCGGTGCCTCTCAAAGGCCTGAGTGGCCTCTGGGCAGTCCTAGTGGCCATGGTCTGACCGTTGGCCACCCCACTGTATGACCTCAGAGTCAGAACTCACAAGGACACTGGGAGGCGGCTCCTGACGTCAGCCTCACTTCACAGGAGATGAAACAGAGGGTTATGTTGAGGTGATTCGAACCCAGGCCTAAGAAGACCAGAACTGGCTCACCTGGGACTCTGCCTGTCCAACACCACTCTGTACAACCCTGGGAGCCCTCAGCAGGGCCCTCAAAAGCCTAGGGTCTGCAGGCCTCTACTCACACCCTTACTCTAAACAGGCCCGATGTACATGGGAAACACAAGTCCATGGAAGTCTCTTGAATCGTCAGGTACCCTTTGAGTGTCTGACATCTCAGGGCCCTTGAACACCTGGCACAGATCCACACTGATAAATATGGGAGAGAGAAGGGGGTCTGCATGCAGGAGTTGAGGTGCCGGAGTTCTAGATTGTGGGAAGAACGACAGAGCTAGACTCATGCAGCATACACCCTGGACAGTGATTGGTACCTACAGGACCCAACAGGGTTGAGAATGGACACAGCAGGCGGCCCTCACAAACTCAGCAGACCTGTACCCTCAGATTCTAGAGAGGAGTGTTGGTGCTTTGAGCTTCTTGATACCCTGACATGGGCAGAATGGGGTTGATGGGCACACTGGGCTGTGGGGAAAGGGGGCCCAGATACCCACTTGGGTCCTTCTCTGGGCTAGAGTCTTGAGGCTGTCAAGAAGTGTTGAGTAAGCAGGGTCCCTGGAGTCTTGGCTGTACCTCACCCATAAGATATGGCCAGAGAGACTTTGCACACCTTTGGAGGTAATCTTGTGTGTTCCACAGTCATACCTATTCTGAAAATGCTGGGAAGGTCCTTGGTCTCTAAGTATCATACACCAGAGTGGGCAATATTGCCTAGCCAGTAAAAGCATTGTTACTAAACCTTATCACCTGAGTTTGATTGCTGGCACCCATATAGTGGAAGATAAAACCTGACTCCCTCTCTTTACCTCCAAATACATGTCATCACACAGCATAAATGCACACACACACACACACACACACACACACACACACACACACGAGTACACACACATATAAAATAAAATTAAATAATTAAAAAGTCGTTAGGGTATCTTCTAACATCTCTGTAAACCCAGTCCAGCATTGACCCCAGCACCCACCCTCAGAACTGCCCCCTACCCACTGTGACAGTGGCATGGATGCTCACAGCTGGGTGGTCTGTGGTGTCCATGCCTCATGCCTCTGAATAACTTCTGCCTTCTGTGCCTACTTCACGGAAGAGGAAATCGTGGCTCCAAGAAGTTGAGTCATTTGCCTGCTGGCACAGCTAGGATTTGAGTCAAGCCCTGTGACTTGGAGAGAGATATTTGTCAACTCTCAGTCCTGTGTGGCTCCTAACTGGCCTGGCCTGGTGCCCTGCATGGGAGACAACCCAGCAGTCTCTCGGCAGTCGATGTGACTGCAGGGTGGGACGTGCTCACAGGATGTGGTACCAACCAAAAATAAGCTGTCTTCACAGTCCTAATATTTTGTAGACATTCTGGTTGGAAGATGGATGCCAGGCAGTAACAACACTTCATGTGGCTCTGCTGAGATGACCCAGGAACAGGCAAGACAATTGTATTTAAATAGGTGGTCATGTGGTCACAGTGCCCACTGCACGTAGGAGAGGCCTAGGAGCACACGTGTGTCCTCCTCTGAGTTTCTGGTGTGAGAGTCGACCATTCACGGTTGCTTGAGCTGTCCAGGCAGCAGCTCAGATGCAACTTGTACAGCATCCGAGAGGTTGTCATCAAAGTGCTTGGTATTTACACGTCTGGTTCTGACAGAGCGGGTCGCCATCTCTTCCGTCTCTGTTTTGTCATGGCCTTTGGATACCCTGCCCCTCTTGGCATCCTGGTCTGGAATCATCAGGTGAGGGAACTCCTCAGCCTCCATAGCCCCACATCCCAGAGTGCGGTCTTATCTGTATCTGAGGAAACCTGAGTGACACAGCCATGTTCCTTGGAGCACACCTGTCAAGGTTCACCCAAGGGTCTTGTTCCACAGCAAAGTGTGAGGCCCACAGCTCCTTCTGCCTAGCCTGCATCACACTTCACTCAGGAGAATGCAGGCCTGACACAGTCAAACTTTTCTCCTTGAGACCAAGCAAAAGGGGAAGTGCCTATGTGCTTTAACCACTTCCAGTCAGCACTAAACTGGAGATCCTGGCCATTGCAATAAGACAAGCAGGGAGGGGTTGGGGGCCCAGAATAGTGGAGAGCCCAGAAGCAAACAGAATCTTATTTGAGCAGTGGCAAAAAGAATTGAAATAGCTTTAATATCAGGTATTGCATTTAGAAAACAACACCAGAAACACACACACACACACACACACACACACACACACCACACACACAAACAAAAACAAAAAACAAACAAAAAAAAAACCCCACCAACTCCATAGGACTAATCTTAAGAAAAGACAGCCAAGAATCCATCCTGAAAACTAGGAAACATCCCAGAGATGAGTTCCAGATGTACTGAAGACTCGTTATTGAGATGTCTATTATTTTCAAGTTTGTAGATTCAACCGAACCCCAGGAAAAACTGAAGAGCTAATTCTCAGATTTATCTGGAACATGAAGACCTAAAACATTTTTAAAATTAGCAAACAAGAACAGGGTTGAGGAGATACCACCATGATGAAAGCTCTTGTCCCACCAGTGTGAGGATGGGAGCTTGGATATTAACAACTGAGTATCTAAAGTTTTCCCAACTTTTTGCTGCTGTTCAAAGAAGAGTCCGTTTAAATGCCAGGCACAGGTTACAGTCCACCTGTAGTTCCAGCATCAGAAGGCAGAAGCAGGGGAGTCCCCAAAGCAAGCTGGCTGGTGAGATTGCTCATATCGGTGAGCTCTGGGATTGATTGAGAGACCCTGCTTCAGGGAACAAGGTGGAAGAACGATGGAGGATGATTCCCAACATCAGGCACCTGTAGACATGCATACACATGAAAAAATGGCAGCGTGTGCCAGGGGTAAAGTTGGAGGACTTGGCTGATTGCTAGCCGGTCTCCCACCTCAGGCAGTTAGCATGAGGAGGTGTTCTTATTTGTGTGAGGAAGATCATAGGTCAGGGAAACAGACTCAGGATTCAAAGACTGGTCTCCACATGCATCCTGGTTGAGTTTGATGATAGTGTCATGGCAGTTCAGTGGTTGGAAAACACCAAATCTTTAAAGAAAAAAAAAGTGGCTTGCATCAGCTGGATTTCCAAATAGAAAGACCAACATTACATGATCTCGCTTGGCTTGCAAGGCTTCCTGATGAGACAGAACTAACCATTTATAGCCGTATAAAAAGTCAAGATTTTCTAAGCATAAAGTTAGACAGACACCTGTCATAGGACCCAACTCTTCTACCCCTGGGCTCTCAGAGAAATGAAAACCATTACACAGATTCAGACGCAAATGCTCACTGTAGCTTTGTGAGTGGTGAGCATGTCCTCAAACTACCCAAATGCTTAGCATCAGGAGGATGAGCACACACGGTCCCTCGGCGGGTGGGGGAGGCACTGTCTGCCCATAGACAGAGGGGGAGCTGCAAGCACTTCTCCTTCAGCATTCGAAAGCTGCAGTGTGTGAAAGAGGCTGGTCCAAAGGGCATTTTACCAAATTACAGGAAGTGTTCAACCTGGTATGAAAGAAAGTAGACCAGAGAGGCCCAAGACAAAGATGTAAGCGGGGCTGGGAGGGGGATAGGGACAGCGTGACCTCGATAGGCTCAGGGCTCTCCTACACTCACACCTGGCCAAGACACAGAGCAGTGAGCTCTGCAGGTGCGAGAATCATTCTACAGCATAACACCTCAATAAAATCAGATTAAACATTCACTCAGCCGTGTACTTGATTCCCTGAAAGCCATATTTTCATTACAAAGTAAATCAACACTAAAACGGATGTCTAGGTGTGGTAGTGCATGCCTACAAGACACGAAGATTCCAAGTTCAAGGCTAGCCCAGGCCTCATCTGGCAATCCTACCTCAAGGAAACCCAAGGCCTTGGAGGGATGCTTCAGTTCAGTGGTAGAACGCCTCGTATGTGTAAGACCCAAGTTTCATATCAGCACTGTACAGTAAACAGGTAAATATAAACAGTGTGTCTGGTCATGTGAGCCTGACCCCTGAGCTGCTCCCTGGATGGACCTGTCCTTACTCCTGTTGCTCTGGGACAGATACCCCTTTCTGGCCCCGCTACCTTCATTTCTTCCAACCTCATCCATTCATGTACCCTTCTTATGAACATGAGAAGGAGAGGAATTCCCAATGTAGCCCCACAGCCTGGAAGCTTCGAGAGCTGACACCCTGAAACACTGTATCCTGGAAGTCTGAAGTCCAAAACAAAGAAGTTACAGGTCTGAGTAAGGCCTCTGTCCTTGGCTCAGACATGGTATCCTCTTCTGTTGTGCTCACGTGTCCATTTTCTGTGTGTCCATGTCCTGATATAACTTCTTAGAACGACTCCAGTCAGACAGGTTGAAGCCTGTCCTATTGGCCTCCCATGTCATCCTGGTCACCACTTCTCTGACTCTATATCCAAATATAGTCTCTCCCAAGGCTCTGGTATCAGAACTGTCACATGTAGAAAGAGTCACCATTCAGTCCCAATACCTACTCTTCTGGGACTCCCTCCTGCTCCTCTTTAGCACAAAGCCCTTCTATAGTCCCCAGCCCAGCCAGCCCTTAGGAGAATTCTGGACACTTAGCTCTGGCACAAGGTTCTATCCTGCCTGTTGATCAGGGTTGTGGGGGGAAGACCCAGGGATGTTCCAAATGCATGTTGATAAATACCAGGGGTTAACAAACTATTTGCCCAGCTTCTGCTCCTTCCTGGGTGGCGGAGGGCACTGGGACCCTTCACCTGGACTGCATTGTTGGCCACCGGCCCAGGGAGCTTTAGCTGAAAATATCTGGCCAAAGAGGCCCCTCAGGAAGCCCAAAATTGCTGTTTGTACCTTCCTGGGCTGGAACCAGATCACAGACTCTGCTGAGGAATGGAGCAAGGCTGGCTGGCGAGAGGCCCCTGCCTGGCAGCGGGCCGCATTCCTGGGGTCTTGGAGATGTGCGTTGGCACTTCCTGAGCCCTCCCAAGACCTCAGGGCATCTCTCAGTCCAGCCCCTCTGGTGTGTGAGGATGCTGAAATGGCCTGGCAGCCTTGTGCTGAATCCTGGGTGATGGGCTCAGGGAAGCAGGACATGTGGCTACTGGCCTGCCGTGCTTCCACAGCTCAGTGTCTTTGCTTCCTCTGCCTCTGCTGTAACACAGGACAAGAGATGGCAGATGCCATGGATTTCTGGGGAACTTTCCTGGGGCAAGCAATGTCATACCTTCCTCAGTGGCCAGGGCCCTGGGGTGCTGGAGGTTGCCAGATGTTCCCGGGTGTGAGCCCCACTCACAAACAATAGACAAGACACCTGTGAGTTACAGCTTAGGGGGTCAGAATGGGCTTCAGGACAGCGCTGCTGTGAACAGATGCTGGGAAATGGCCAGGACCTGGGCTGGTCTGCCTCTCTTTGCCATGTACATGTGACACAAAGGTCTCAGTCTCCAAGGCTTGTGGTACAAGGGGCACAGTTAAAGAGACCTTCAGAAGCCTGGCAGGGGCCGCTGCATGCAGATGGGACCCCAGGGAGCACCCCATTCACTCTGACCCAACTCCTGTGAGAAACAGCACAGCAACCGACTGAGCCCTGGTGTGTGGTGGCGCACGACCTCGCTGTCTCTCACAGGATTGAAGTACTTTGCTCTTGCGTTCCTGTGGCTTCAGATGATCACAGACTGGGTGGCCTCGGATAAAAGACTTGACCCTTTAGGGGGTTTTAGACAGAAAGACAAAGTCATGGTGTGCTGTGCTGTGCTGTGCTGTGCTCCTTGGGAGACTCCACAGCAGTCCTTCTGCCTCTTCAAGCTCTTGGGGACACCAGACAGACCTGTACTAGGGGCTGTGTCACCCTGGATCCTGCATCACCTGACATCCTTCTACTGTACATGAGCCCCTCTGCTTCTCCCGTAAAGTTAGCTGCTGGAGGCACTGGAACCTACCCGGTGAACTCAGTATCCTTACCTCAAGGTCCTTTACCCAACCGCATCTGTCAAAAAATAATTTTCCACTTAAGGTCCCATCCATAGGTTCTGAGATTCAGAGATGGACAGATCCTTAGGGAGTCATCCTTAAGTTGAGTATACTCTACGTATGAGAAGGTTGGCTGGAGACTGAGGGAGAGAGGCAAAGCAGGAGCCATGAGCTCTGGTCTGGCTTGGGGTTCCCTGGATGACCTGGGACCACTGTTGGATACCGAGGTAACCTCCACACACTGGAGGGGACTTAGGGACTTTCCAGGAGGCAAACCAAAGCAGAAGTCTCAAAGATGCCAAGGCCTGGTACAGTCCCTGCCGGGCAGCCTTGCCTGGCTACCATGTGGTACCCAGCACTTCCCATGGGCTGAACAAGCGGCCACAACAGTGTAACACTCATGGCACCTGAAGTCCTGGGGTAAACCTGGGACAGGACACTTGGCTCCTAGAGCCTCAGGTTTACTCTATGGCACAGGGTGTGGTGGACAAAACACAGAGCCGCTAAAAAGCACAGCCAGTGATCAGCCTGGAGTTCTTCCTCACACAGGCGTGGGAATTCTGGCCCCAAGAAGAGCCCAAGATCCCTTAGGCGCCCATCCCAAGGACCTGAGGGCTGGCGTATAGACTCTTAAAACACGTATCCTCTCTACATCAAGACTTCTCCGGGTTTGCAAATAACTAAACAATTAAAAGATGGTGTTGGGGGTTGGGGATTTAGCTCAGTGGTAGAGCGCTTGCCTAGCAAGCTTAAGGCCCTGGGTTCGGGTCCCCAGCTCGAAAAAAAAAAAAAAAAAAAAAAAAAAGATGGTGTTGGAGCAGCCACTGCCTGTGGGTTTCTGTCTGGTCCCACGTGCTCTACCTCTCAGACAGAAATGCTCCCTGTCATCAAGAAGTGTGTGTCAGGAGGCCTGGGTCTCAGGTAAATCTGCTGTGTGTGACCTAGCACCCTGGAGCAGAGTCCCAGTTGTCTCCTTCAAAGTGTGTTTCTGGACTCTTCCAGTCTTCCTCTAGGCACAGCCCCATTGACCCAGAGGACAGCACAGGCCGGGGAAGCCTGTGACTTGGCTGTGCTAACTTCACTCCAACAAAGCTGTTGTAAATGAAAGGGAAGGTTAGCAAGATTGCTTAGCCGTGAAGTGTGAGGGTCTGAGTTCAGATCCCCAAGCAGATGTAAATGCCGGTCAGAAGAGTCTGCTTTCGTGAATGGGATGGAAGGATGGTGGAGGAAGACTCCCGAAATCATCCTCAGGCTCCCACACGCATGCCCATGTACACACGAGCATGCATACAAACATGCACATCTATACACATATGAAAAAAATGAGAAAAGTAAAGATTAAGAATAAATAAATAAAACTTTAAAAGAAAAAAAACCCTTCTCCTCAAAAGAGGGCAAGCTACAGATGATCTTGATGAAACTCAGATCACCATGACACAGAGATGCATTCAGTCACTTGCTGTGGAGGTCATACTGGTGCCTGCTGTCTGGGTCCTTTGCATCAAGACAAGCCTCTTCCTCCAGGATGGCAGCTTCTGGCCTTTTGCATTGTGCTCTCCTTCTTAAGCCACAGGGACAAAGAGAGATGGAGGACAGAAAGAGACCATGGGAAGTCTATCTAGCCCCATGTAGAGTCTTGGACTGTCCATACCTGTTCCCTGGACCAGCTAGGTCTCCTCTATTTAAGCTGGGTGAATTGGCTGAGGCCTCAGATGCCCTGATCTTTCAAAGGAGCCAAAGGCTCTGTAGCCACAGGTTGGGCTGACAAGGACCTAAGAGCCCAGCAGCACGGTGGCTGGGGTTTTCCCTGAGGTAGTCGTCTATTGTCCGCATGTGCAGCATGGGGAGAGGGCTGTATGGATCAGGGCAACAGAAATCCCAGCCCCTCAGAGTCACATGTCAAGTATGCCACTCCCTTCTCTGTGCCTCGTTTTCCTCTTTTGCAGCAAGGGACCTGAAGGTGGGAAGGTGGAGCCTCCACTATCTCCCAGTACTTCTCCCCAGCCTCCCCAGGTGGGCATAGAAGAGCCGGCTCATGGGAATGGGTTCTGGCTCCTTTGCTTTCCAGGACATGGGGGACCTGGGGCCAGAGTGTGCTGCCAGCCCATGGAAGCCACAGGCCAAGCCTGAGGGCATCAGACTGGCCGCTGCTCAGCAAACGCTTTCCCAGAAGCCAGTGTGGGAGGCGGCCTGGAATCTGATGTCCTAGAAGCAGGCACAGGACGTGCCAGAGGTAACATAGCCCTTGGGGGACAAGCCCGGAAGGTAGGGCAGTGGGTGACCCACTGTCCTGGTTTTCCCAAGCAATAGTTCCCACCATGGGGACTTTCAATGACAAAACCAACCAGGAAAGTCCCTGGCAAGCCACACGGCTGGTCACCTTAACGAAGCCACCTGCCTTTCTGCGGCTTCCTCCCCTCTCGATTTCTTCTTCTTTTCCAAAGATTGTTATATTTATGTGTGCGTGTGCGTGTGCGTGTGCATGTGCGTGTGCGTGTGTGTGTGTGTGTGTGTGTGTGTGTGCGTGTGCGCACGTGTAGGTGTAGGTGTCCAGAGGGAGCATCCGATCCTCTGGATCAGGAATTACAGGTGGTTGTGAAGCACCGAAGGTCAATGCTGAGACTCAAACTCAGGTCGTCTACAAAAGCAGCAAGTACTTTTAGCAGCTGAACCATCCCTCCAGCCCCCTGAATTCTTTAGACATACAAAAAAATCAGTGTTGTCACCAACATGGGCCTTGTCACCAGTCACCCAGGAGGGTCATGATGTCGGAGAGCATGAGAATGCAGATCTCATATAATATCTGTAGTCCTTGCCTTGGTGATATCCATTCCACCCGCCCTGATCCCTACACACACACACACACACACCACACACACACACACACACACACACACACATGCACACGTTGTAGAACGTCACCAGAACAATGTCAGAAAATTGTTTACAGTGTTTCTTCCCTCTGGTCATAACATGACCACCCATTGCTATCCTAAAGCAGATATAACATGGCCTTGTAGTCATGGCAACAGAATACCCTGAGTAATGCAGCAATGCCCAGCACCCCACCAAACCACAGCAAGTGGGGGCTGAGTGTGCCATGGCCCCAACGTTACCTCAAATTCGAATGTGTCACAACTCTGAGGTACTCCTGGCACAGTTCTCCTGGGTTGCATCGAGTGACAGGAAGTAGGGAGGGACCTACAGATACAGCTCGGGGCACATAGAGCTGTGGGCGGCATGGAAGCAGGCACCACTCTCATCCAGTAAGCAAAGCCCCAAGTTGTCGTTTCTCTGGCAGGAAACAGAAGGCGGGCATCTCAGGAGGTCTGAGGTCTCTCGGGGTTCTCTCTGATGTGAGGATGACCATCAGGTGACACCCTTCTCCTGCCCCTGCCACCCTATATTGCTGTAACTAGTTGGAACGAGATTCTGTAAAATGAACAAAAGCTGTCCCGGTAGTGGCGCACCACGGTGTGGGCAGGGCAGCGTCGGGCTGGAGCTGGGTCAGTCCTGATCTGTTCCTAGCAGAGAGGATGCAAGGGAGCCAGATTTAGGTCTGGCTAGACAGGAGTCTTTTGTCCCCAAACTGGGAAGTCAGCCCTGTCACAAGTCTTGCGAAGGTTCTGGGGGTCTTAGGAGCTGGAGGAGGCCAGGCGTTGGGAACTGAAGCAAAGCACATGGACCCAGCTCACCACAGAGGCTGTCATGTGGCTGTGTGACTCAGCTTCAGGGTGGATGGATCATGTCGTCTTCAGGCACAGCTGGATCCAGGTGCTCTAACACAGCCACTGGCTTCTCTCTGCAACTCTTCCTTGGCCATCTTTTTCTACACTACTTTCTGTCTTCTCATCTTCCTTCATCATTTGTGTCTCTGCTTCCCTTGGCGTCATCAGTGGCAGATGGGGACCCTTCTGATAAGAAAGATAAGAAAGGTGACAGTTGGCACCCTTGTCTCTTGAGCCAAGTGACAGCACCCTCTGCTGGCTGGGTAGGAAACATCACAGGGGGAACTCTTTTGCCCAGCTCGTGTCACATGCCTACCCCACTGTGACGGTGGGCAGAGAAGAGTCCTCACACTGTCAGTCCCTCCAAACCACACTGAAAAGAGGCACACGGTTCTTCAAAGAAGATGTTGTCGTGGGGGAAGGTCAGAGCCAGTGCCACCAAAAATCACAGATGCCACAGTAGCCATGAAAATCAAAGACCTTCAAGTCCAAGGTCAATTCCAGCCACCCCAGGTCTCAGTACCTGTGATCTTCGGCATGCCCGGAAGGGAGAGAACACCCAGATCCTGCAGCTTTGGGAGATGCAGACCAGAGAGAGCAGGTTACCAGGTAGAGCAGAAAGGGACCATGACTCAGAGCCCAAACTCAGCTTGCCTTTCACTTCTTCATCCTCATATCAGGTGTGAGGTGTCACTGTACATATCTGCCACTGCTGCCACTGCCACCACCAACGCCACCATCACCACCACCATCAATACTGTCATCACTACCATCACCATCATCATCACCATCACTACCACCATCACCACCACCACCATCATCATCACCACCATAATCATCACCACCACCATCATCACCATCACCATCAGCAGCATCACCACCATCAGCAGCAGCATCACCAGCAGCAGCAGCAGCATCACCATCAGCAGCATCACCACCATCACCATCACCACCATCACCACCATCACCACCATCACTACCACCATCACCACCATCACCATCATCATCATCACCATCACCATCAGCAGCATCACCACCAGCAGCAGCAGCATCACCAGCAGCAGCAGCAGCATCACCAGCAGCAGCATCACCACCATCACCATCACCACCATCACCACCATCACCACCATCACCATCATTACTCCCACCAGTAGCACCATCATCACTAACAACATCATCACCATCAGCCCATTACTGACACCATCCAAACGGCACTATCATTATACCCAGGACCGCCAAGACTTCCCCTGTGGGATCCACCACTAATATCCCATCTCACCACATTAACTGTATCATCATCAACACTGACACAGCTCACACACTCCCACTGCTCTCTCTCTCTCACCATTAAAAAATAAGCCTCAGATCCAGAACAATCAACAACACTGTCACCATAACAAAAGCACAACCAGCCCCGCCTTCCTGACAGGCAGTTGGTTACGGAGGTCGGATGCGCAGGTACACATGCAACCAAAGAGAGGTGCACTGGGCCACTCCAACCCAAAACTCCACTCTTCAGGTGAAGGTGCCGAGATCTAGGAAGTGAGGAGACCAACCAAGACAATCTGGGTGACTTAAGGACTGGGGTTCCCATCCCTGCACTTGGATCCTGAGACTATGTGGTTTCTCTCCAGGATCTGAGTTCTCCCGCCTTCCAAGCAAGTTTCCTCTATCCCTGTGAATGGCTGTTGAGCCTATCTTCCTGGGAAATCATCCTTTTCCCCTGCCCCCACCACAGCCAAGCCACGAGTCAGTCCTGAGTTCTCTACCTCACAGTGAGACTGACTCATGTCTGTCTACGAAGCCCCAGTTCCATATCTGTCATCTCAGCCTTCGACTCCCTACTTTAATTCTGTCTAAGGTGCAATAGGCCTTTTAAAATGAGTAAGTCCAACTTGTTCCTGCCTCAGGACCTCCATGTCCATTGCTTTTGTGTGCTCCCCAGACTTTCACATAGCTGGTTGCCTCTCGGTCAGATTTTACTCTTAACTAAAGCACCCCCACTCCCCAGTCACTCCCCAACTCCTCTAACTGAGGCATCCCAGACTGGCCGTTCATTCAGACCTTTAAGCAGTGGTTGCTTTGAATACATCGTTGTGTTTATGTACATATTTTAGCTTCTCAACTCCATTCCAAGCCCCATGGGGGCATAGACTGTGTCTGGCTCCTGGCGGCAGCCCCAGGACCTCACACAATTTCTGACAGAGACACACTGGAATCATTGATCGGTGACTTTATTTGAGTGGGTCTGTACAGTCCCCCAGCTCCTGATTCTGATTCTCTTATTTAATGTTCTGGTTGATTACCTGCTGGTCATTCTCTCATCCATCTGTCCACTCATCAGCCATGTGTCTATCTAGCCATGTGTTCAGCATCCTTTGTCCATCCATCCAACAGTCCCCTTCGCTATCCATCCTCTAAGCATCTACATTCTACCTGGTCCATCTAACTAGACATTCACGTACACCTCCATCCTCCACCTCCGTGTGCATCTATCCATCTGTCTGTCCTTCCATCCAACCAACATCTGCCCATCTTTCCATCTATCCAACCAACACCCACCCATCCACCCACTCCACCGACCTCCCTTCCATCATTTACTTGTCCAACCAATTAACATCCTCCATCTTCCCATTCACCCATTCATTCATTCGTTCATTTATTCAACACATACCCCTCTACTGACCCATCCGTCCACGCAACAGATGTCTACCCATTCACCCACTCAGCCTTCCATTCACCCACACACTCACCCGACCCCCAGCCTTGTCCTCTCTTTTGCCTCTTTTCTCCACACTGTGAGTTGGTCCAGGTAGGAACTATGCCACCCAGATGGGCAGATCAGACCACATCCTAGGAGGCTGTTTTTGCTCTTAGATAGGTCCATACACTACTGAGAGATTCAAGATTATGCACCACCCTGAAAAGTAGCTGACATTACAAAGATCATGATGGGGTCATGAGGGTCCCAGGTGAGGTCTGATCTGTATGCTAGGGCAAGAGAAAGGAGTGTGATGGAGTTGATGAGAAACTTCCTGGAAGAGACAAGGGTAGAGCTGGTCTCCATAGAAACAAAGGAAGCATGGGCTGAGACATCTGCTGTAGAGAAAGGGGGAAATGAGTTCAGCATGAGTGGCGGCTGTTAGTAGGAAAACTCATGGTCAGCACCCGGTGAACTCCTACTCATCCTCCAAGGCCTAACCTTATCTACCCCATGCTGAGAAGGCATCTCCGAATTGCCCATGTTCATCCCAGACAGTTAATAATAGTAACAACAATGACGACATTATAATCCTGGTGGCCATCATTGAGTAATATCTGTGCTGAGTGACTGGTGACATCATCATATCCAATATTACAAGAGTTTGAGATTTAACTACTTCACCATTGCTTCCAAAATGAAATCCAGAGACTTGGGCACCCAACACTTGGCCAATACCTTCCTAGTTCCCAGACTCCATTGAAGCAGCATGGAGATTTATCTTCTGTCAGCCACTCTCCTTCAAATGTACACACTGAGCGTGCCATGGTGGGGCAAGGGCAGCATGATGGTTTGTGTATGCTTGGTCCAGGGAGTGGCACTATTTGGAGGTGCTGCCTTGTTGGAGTGGGTGCGTCACTGTGGGCGTGGGCTTTAAGACCCTCATCCTAGCTGCCTGGAAGTCAGTATTCTGCTAGCAGCCCTCAGATGAAGAGGTAGAACTCCCAGTTCCCCCTGCACCATGCTTGCCTAGATATTGCCATGCTCCCACCTTGATGATAATGGACTGGATCTCTGAAGCCAGCCCCAATTAAATGTTGTCCTTTATAACAAGACTTGCCTTGGTCATGGTGTCTGTTCACAGCAGTAAAACCCTAACTAAAACAGGCAGTTTGGTGAATTATCTGAAGCCTGGTAAAGGAGGCAACTTTGCATAAATGTGTTGGATGGATGGATGGCTGAATAGATGATGTATGTATGTATGTATGTATGTATGTATGTATGTATGTAAATATGTATGTATGTATGACTAGAAGGTGGGTATTTGAATAATGGGTGGATTAAAGATGGATAGATAGTGAGTGGGTGGATACATGGATGGATGGATACGGATGATGGGTGGATGAATGATGGATGGGTGGATGATGGATGGATGGATAGATGGATGGATGGATACGGATGATGGGTGGATGGATGATGGATGGGTGGGTGATGGATGGATGGATGGATGGATAATGGATGGATGATGGATGGGTGGATGGATGATGGATGGGTGGATATGGATGGATAGATAGATGATGGATGGGTGGATGGGTGACAGATAAGTAAGTTGTCCCACTCCTGCCTCCTCATCATGGGGCGGTGGCTTTCATGGCTGTCTTATGTGAAAGTGTTCTTTTGCTGTATTGGAGAGCTGAGACACTGGAGGTCCGGCCTCTTTCCTTTCCCCCTATACACTCTCCTATCCTTCATGGACCTTCCCCGGTCACACCTCACACCTTACCAGTCCCTTGAGGAGCTCCACTTTTGGGGAGCACCCTCGCTTCTCCACCCACTAGCAGATGCCACCGGCCTTCCCCTCATAGCTGCCCCTGCCCCAGCTGTCCACCCTCACAAAGCCCTGGCTGTTCTATGAGGACATGCCAGCTGGAACGAGGCACTTCCTGTCTAACGAGACCTTGTGCACAGAGCCTGCAGGCAGCTGTCAGCTCAGGGCATGCAGCCGGATCTAGAAGCTGCTGGAGCCAGCACCCTCCAGAGTCCCTCAGCAGAGGCTCGCCTGAGTCCAGCCTTCAGGCTTCAGACACAGAGAGAGCTCCAGGCGTCCTCATCCTTTGGGAAGTCCACCTCTGTGGGAGGCACAGTGTGAGCAGCCTCGTTGGGGTCTGGGGACAAATGGGATCTGCTGGTTTGAGTGTGAGACATCAGTGACTGGGACAGAGACAGGAAGGAGAGAAGGCAGAGCTTATGCCAGGATGAATTCCATTGTTCACTATAAGCTAGTCTCAAGGAGAAGCTGCTGAGGGTCCTCTGGGTGTCTCAGGTCACTGTCTAGCTCTGTCCCCTTCTATATCTCCTACTTGACCCCCTAGCTATTGCTCAATTATCTGTGACATGCCAGGTTCAGGGACACAGTCAATCCCAAGCCACCCTCCCGGAGGCTCCATTCCCACAGCCCAGCCTGTCACCCCATCCGGACCCTAGGCCTGGCACAGCTCCTGGCTTCTGGCTCCACTCCCTTCTCAGAGGCTCTAATTCCATCCTGGGAGGGGCGATTAGAATGAAACTATAGGTTGTTTTTGTGTCTTGCCCAGGCTAGGCCAATTTAATGACTTAATTAAATAAGCAGAATTGTAATTATGGTGTTAATGTTTCCTTTGTGTAATGCTGCTCATGCCTCTAGAAGCAACTCTGAGGAATGGAGCCTCCCCAGCCCCTGGCAGGCAGCTCTGAGGTCCCAAGCTGGTGTCTGTCCCAGGGCTTCTCTGTTTGGCCTGGTTGCATCGGGAACCTGCTGACCAGAGAGGCATTCCAGTCAGGTAGAAGCCAGGCTGTCTCTCCTGCCTGTTTATGGGGAACTTAAACCACACCGTGGAAATTATGTGAAGCTCCTAATTGCCCTTTTCCTTCCTCCCACCTCTCACCATTGACAGTTGGCTTTGAACTACTCACTCAGTAATTCACCCTACACAGAGAAGAAAGGAGGCGACTGCTAAGTGGGAGCCAGTCTCCCCACGCGGGCCAGGCTGAACATGCAAACTGCCCTGACTTTTCCAACGGGCTCCCGGTCCCGTGCTGGGAGAATCTTGACACCCCCCCCCCTCACCAGCAGATGACAAGTTTTGCATTTCCTTCTGATAAATGGGAGGGGAAGGTCCTCCAGTGACAAGGGGTTGTCTGCTCACAGGAGGCAGTTAGAATCCCTAGCTCTAAGACTCCCTGCACCAAAGCCAGAGGTCTCTCAGATCCTGCTTTCTCTGCTCGGGGTAATGTAGACTGCTACAGCTCGATCCCAAACCATGCTAGATCCCCATACTGCTGAGCAGTGGCTTCTCCAAGGGTGGCTTTTTGAGTCTCCAGGTCTGTAGGACCTCCCTGGATCCTCAGGAGGGTTAGGGGATGTGACAGACTGGGACAAGGGAAAGCTCTGCAGGCCGGGACCACACCATCCAGTCAATCTGGTGGCTTCGTGATGTAGCTTCTAGTCTCTGGTGCCTATGTCCTTAAGAAAGCCACAGGATTTCAGACTTTTGTATCTCCTGCTGTACATGTTCAGAATGGGAGACAGCCCCATAGGCAAGGAGACCCCAAGAGTGGCACAGAGGCTGGGAACATAGAGATTTAGCCTGGAGAGTAACAGAAGACAGAAGGGCAGCAGGTTAGGAGAGAGCCTCTCTGGGCATTTGAACTGTGGCCGGGAGTGGGGAGGGGGCCCTGTGGCCCTCTACTCACCTTCTTCCTTATCAGGTAGGCCCCTCGGCCAGCTTGGAGCTCCAGTCTCTACCCATGCATGGGCTCTGCCTGTGCCTTCCTGGATGTGTGCCCTCAAATGAGTCACTAAACCTCTCTGAGCTTCTGCCTCCACCCCAGGGGTTTGCAGTTGGTGAGTTAGTATGCGGCCATTGTAACCCAAGGCGTGGGATCAACAGATACCAGCATAGTTGTGACTAGGACTCCGTCATACCAAGATTTTCGAGCCTGAGATGGTCCTGGATTTACTGGTATTGTCGGGGACATGGAGTTAGGGAATTCACTTAAGAACTGCAGGGTGACTGAGCAGGCAGTTGGGGACGAATGACAGACCAGATCTGGGAGACACCTGCTGTCCTCCCCCGGCCCCCAACACACACAATAACACACAGAGCTTCCAGCATAGCTGGGATGAGGCCGTGGGTCCCTGCTGTCCTTGTCTAGCCCCAGGCTCCTCCCAGGCTCCCTGTGGTTTTCCAAGAGGATCCAAAGCAGGCTAGAGTTGGTAAGGTGGTAAGGAATGTCCTCTACAGTCCAAATCCTGTCAGCTTGCTTCCTCTTGACTCATGGGCAGGAATCCAAAATCGATACATTCTCTTCTAGTGAAAAGCCATGGCCAGCCGGCCTCAGTCACCCACCGTGAAATCAGACACATCGAAGAAAGGACTCTCAGGATGGCCTAAGCACTGATCTCTTACTTCCGAAGGCACCAGCAGCTCTCCGTCCCCAGGACAACAGGTGCTACAGGTGGCCCAGCCACCAACTCTTGCTGCCCTTCTAGAGGGCCCCTATCTTGCTTGTGTAGTAATTGTATGCACAGTGGAACCCCCAGATTGCCTTCTGCAGCCAAGATGGGCTTTGCATTAAGAGCCTCTGCCAGGGTCCTGTCTGGCTCCTGTAGACCCCCCAAGCAGCTCATATTGTTCCCAACACGACACCTGTTAAGCACCTCCTCCCAGAGTTGTCCCAGCTGCAGGCCTGAGGACCTAAGAGAACCTGGTGACCAAGCTCAATGACTGAAGTCTGCCTTGGACCTCAGGTCCATGTTGTACCTCCGAGTTCTGCTCCGTCCCCAATTGTCTTCCCACAAGGGATTTCTTTCAAAGAGGACACCGACAACATCACTTCCTGCTCCCACCAGCTCCACAGCGGTCTTCAGGGTGGAGCAAAGGCCTGTGAGATCCTCCCCGCATACCTTGGTACCCTGCAGCTCCCCGAAGCCCCACCCTGAGCCCACAGATATTGGCCTACATGGGATGTCTGAGTCTGTACTGTTCTCCATCTCCTGCTTCCAGTCCCTCGGCAGGGACCTTGGTCATTGCCTGAATCTTGGCTTCACAAAAAGCCAGGTCTTGCCCCTAGGGAAACCGTATACGTACGTACGATGTAGGTGGTACTTTAAGCCCTGGGGGACGTTCTACCTCTGGTTCAGCATGTGTCTGTTGACATCCTGAGCAGAGAGCAGCATCCCCACAGCCGCAGCAGAGTGGCTGACCAAACACAGCAATCCACAAGATGGACATCAACACGTCACCCAGGCTTCTCTGGGACATCTCAGGGCAGGAAGAGTACCAGCAGGCTACCCCTGAGGAGTGCACCTGAGAGAGCCATGGAGGAAACTGTGATTCTGTCTGCAACACGTGCAAAACTGTGGGTAGGAAACAGCCCCCACAGTGTGAACATCAGCATAGAGGCTGTGGTAGCTGGGGCCAGAGAACAAGAGGAGAAGCAAGGCGGGGTGAGCGAGGGGAGAGTGGGACGAGGAGGTGGAGTCCACTTCTGGACATCACCTATGCTCAGGCTTGGCTAGCTGCTGACCTCACTAGAACTGTCTTCTGGTCGCATCTGACACCAGTCCTAAGGGAAGCTTTGTTAGTGAGATGAGGGCCGTCCACGGGCACTGCTGGGAGGGATAAAGGATCAGAAGTGTCGTACAGCCCATGGGTAGCTGCCTCCAGGGGCATGGAGGCCTACATGTGAGATGTAGCCATACTGAATACTAAGGTGGCAGCCCGGACAGGGAGTGAGCCGGAATGCCCTCTGTTAAGATGGGCTGTTCCACCATAACAAAGCCAGGGATGTTCTGAGGACAGAGCTAGGGGTGGGGGTTGGGGGGGTAGATGAGTCATTTTCTTTTTTGCCCCAATGAGCTTTCCCAAGTCTCAACCGAGGCCTCCTGGAGGAAGGGACCTTCCACATGCATCCAGGCATGCGTGGCTCAGCAGTAGTCATAGATCTGCCAGGCAGGAGAAGGCTCCCGTCCTGGGATGGCGTACCATCTCACTCTGTCTATTCCAGAGCCCTGCCTGAGGCAGGTCGAGTACCCCCCATGCTTACAACTGGCCAAGGGATGTGGCCACAGCGGATGGACACTATGAATGAAGGAATGTGTGGTAGGAAGTGACAGCTGTGACTCACTGTGACTCAGTCTGGAGCCTGCCAGGGGCTCTCTGAGCAGCCGTTGGCAGCCCCCTTAATCCTTCCTCCTCAGGACAGGGGCTGAGTGAAGCTCTTCCATGCCTGCAGCTGCTGGTCCGTATCACTCACCTGTGGAGCTCATGGGACACCCAGCAACCTCCATCCTAACTTACTTTGTACCCTGACATTTGTGGAGTGTGGGGAGGACATCATGTGGTTCTGGGTTCTAGGACTGAGAGAAGAGTGAATTCTAAGAGCCTCTATCCAATTTCCATAGAAACTTATCTCATCCTGCAAGCACTCATGTTCCTGACAGGCTGGAGCAGGGAGGGAGAGAGGAGGCCTGGTCAAGAGGCTGACAAGGCTAAACCAAAATCCAAGCCCATGCTATAGCTCGGCTCCTCTGGCGGAGCTCACTAGCTATGCACAACAAAACTCTGTCCTTGGGGGTCCCTGGCTTCCCTTCCAGAATCATCTCACATAGCCCTCATCCTTGCCAGCATTGGTCTAAGGGCTAATTCTACTCTCTACCTTCCTATCATCCATCTACCCACCCCCAGGTCCATCTATCCTTCCATCCATCCATCTGTCAGCCATCACCTACCGATCTATCTGTACAGCCATCTGCCCATTGATCTATGCAGGCCTCCATTACCCACCCATCCACCCACACATTGTCCATTTGCTGACTCACCACTATATTTACCCATTCACCCATCTACCTATCCACCCATTCATTTACCATCTACCCACCCATTCATCTATCCATACGACTAGCCATTCTTCTATCTACCATTGATACAACCACCATCCATTAACCCACCTATCCCTGTACCTATTCACTCATCCACTCTTCCATCTATCTATCCATGCCTTCATCTAACCTCTTAGAATGTCCCCTCATTCATTAACTTATTTACTCTTCCACATGTT
The DNA here is from genome assembly GCF_011064425.1 of Rattus rattus. Taxonomy (NCBI): domain Eukaryota; kingdom Metazoa; phylum Chordata; class Mammalia; order Rodentia; family Muridae; genus Rattus; species Rattus rattus. Next base: position 4,627,275 of record NC_046155.1, on the reverse strand, counting down.
CACTGATCACCCATCCATCCATCCATCCATCCATCCATCCATCCATCCATCCATTCCATCCATCCATTTTAGTAACTTAACAAGCCCTGGGCCTTCTTTTCTCTGGAGTCAAACATACTCCCTTGCCTCCTCTCTGGCCATCAGGCCCTGTTCCTTCCAGCCAACCGAGTGACTCAGACAAGAACAGCCTGTGACATTCCAGAGCTCATAGTCTCCAGGGCAAACAGAAACTGCACCCAGAAGACCTGAGTCTATCAGTCCCCTCCCTGTCACCATTGTGTTGTCCTTGTCCTGCTTGTCTCCATCCTCATCTGTAGCAGAGGCAGGGGAGTCTCAGTGGCCACCATCCTCCCACAGCCGTCGTGGGAAGAACTCTAACTGTGCAGTTTGCCAGGTGGTAGGACAATGTATGGTGTTGCTTCTGTCTTGGGTTCCTCCAGGGAGGGCTCTGGAGCATTCTGTAGTTCTCTGCTTCAGGGACTAAGGAATTCTTGCTTGGTCCTATGTTTTGAGATCCCATGATAAGGGGGCAAGTCCAGAGGTGCAGCAGCTTGGCCATGTGCAGCCATAATTGGTGCCATTCTTCCTTTTACGTCAAAATTCTCGTGACATTCCATCCTAGCTGCAAATCAGAGGGCCAGGCTTCCTGGGATTAGCTGAGTCCCTGTAGCAGCTATGGCTGGTCTGGGAGGAAGTTGAGAGGTCACTAGGGATTAAGCAACCCTCCAGGCACCTAATGCCTGAATAAGACTTGCTCCCCAACTGCAGAGGCAGGAAGACTGCCCACTCACAGGGATAGAATGAGGTAGAAATGAAGCTCTCTATGGAAAATGACAATGCAGAATTCACGACAGTTGTGGCAAAAAAGGCCAAAGTCTGTGGTGCTCATGAGATTGTCCCCGTGTATCCACCCTGGTGGTGCCAAAGACAGGAGTCTCCACGATGACACTGGCACCTTCTTCCGCATCCTTCCAGTCAAATCCAAGAGCAAATCCCATGTTGCATTCTCCCATGGGGTGGGGAGTGGGGACAGGGCATGTGCCTGCACGCTGCATGACTGTGATGGCCACAGAGGCCATCAGAGAGTCTCAGATCCCCTGGGGCTGGAATTATGGGAGATTGTAAAAACTGCCTTGTGGTAGGAAATGGGATCTGAACATGGGTCCTCCGGAGCAGCAACAGTGTTCTTAATTGCTGAACCATCTCTCTAGCCTGGATTTTTTTTCCCCTCTAAACTGCTATTCCCATCATTCTGGTAAACAGCAAAAGCTCCTAGAAGCCCAAAGACCAACAAAAACCTGCACACACTATTAGGAATGAAAATGGCCAAGAACTCAGCCCAGCCCCAAAGAAGACCCCTGATGGCTCCTGTTCCCCTGAACTCCAGAGCCAGGGTCAGAGGAAGGACTGGATTTAGGGTGTTACTGAGATGTCCTGGGGGAGTCCAGGGCTACTTCTTCCCAAGGAAGGGCTGGGTATTGCAAGCTCAGGGCTAAGAGCACACATTCCAGCCTCCGCACATACACATCTTCCCTGCATCTCTCAGATTAGCTAGCATACACTGTTTTCTATGTCCTTCTAGCCATGTTTGTAAGAAAACCCCAGAGCCCTGCCAGTCTTGGCTACCCTTCTGATAGGGGTAGGGGCTCCAGAGCTCCAAAACACCAGGGCTTTGGAAGGGTGGCCCATCTTTCTGCTGGGCCCCTGGCAGGCAGGTCTACCTGATTCCTAGTCCAGGGAGCTTCAGGAATTTGTTCCAGTCCTGAAACAAGAGAAGTCCATACCACCATCTACTCAGTACAGGCAAACACCCAGGCACCTATGCTCATTCAAGCCCTGCATGGGTCAGCTCTAGCCCACCTTTCCCCACTAGCTCCCAACAGTCCCAGTGCCATCTCCTAGATGACCTCAGGTCTTCAGAGCTCCAGGCTTTCACATGCATTTGAGCCTTACATGTGCCAGGACCTGGCCTCCCCTCCCCATTTCTTCCTTGGCCAATATCTCCTTGCACCACACCACAACACCCCTCTTCCACCGGCACCAAGCCCCCTTGGACATTCATACCTCCATGGAGCTTTCATCACCACCAGCTTAGGCCTCTCTTGACTGAGATGGCTTTTCTGTTTTCCTGTAATTTGGTGAATGGCCCAGATGCTAGAACCAGAAGCTCTGGGGCAGAGCCTTAAGATGCTCACTGACGACCCAAGAGTCAGCATGAAGCCTTGGTGAATGAACGCTCGTCATGGTAGTGACTCCCAGGGACCCTGAAACAGCAAGAAGTCACTCCTGGGAGGAGAATGTGAACTGAGGGCCCCTCCATTTACTCTTCCCTTTATCTTCCTACCCCTCCAGACTCTGGAGAGAAGGTGATTACTTAGCCCAGGCACAGCAGGAGGATGGCCATTCCACCTCAACCCCAGCCTCCCAGCTCTGCATGGGAACCACAGCAGTCCAAGCCCAGCTCTGGCCCCTATGGAGGGCAAGCCAGGAGACAACTTGTGAAGCGGAAGGAGGAGACTAAAATTGCCTCTGGCCTTCTAGAAGCATGAGGTTGGTTCCCTTTTGCCCAGGATCCTTCCATCACTCTTGTTAATTTCAAACATCCAGCTACCAGGAACAGGGCCGGGGCCTACGGAACCTCAGTAGGACACAGGACCAGTCTCTACATTTTCTGTGTATGTGTATATGTTGTATGTGTGTGTATGGATTGAGTATCTGTGCATATGTGTGTGTTGGGGGGGGTTCCTCTGTATGTCTCTCTGTCTGATGTACACACATGCACTGTATGTGTGTGTATGGATGGGTATCTGTGCATCGGAGGGGGGTGTTTTCTCTTTGTGTCTCTCTCTGTCTGATGTACATGCATGCACGTCAGTGTGTGAGGTCAGAGGTTACTGTTAGGTGTCTTTTGTGTGCCACCCTACTTTTCCAGACAGGATCTCTCACTGACTTGGTTGCCAGACTGCTAGCCAACAAGTTCCAGGGATCCTCCTGCCTCCACCCTTCTACCCTTGCCTCTAGCTCACCAAATGGCTAGACCAGTTGGCCAGCAAGTTCCAGGGATCCGCCTATCTCTATCCCTCAAGGGCTGGGGTTAGAGGCCTGCCATTGCACACTGCTCGGCGTCTGAACAAAAGCCCTCACCTTGCAAGGCAAGCACTTAACCCCCTGAGCCTTCTCCCCAGGCCCTGTGGCCTTGGGTTTTTTTGTGAATGAAACTTCAGCTGGGCTTCCGGCTGCTGGCCACGCCCTGCTGCTCTGCCTTGACCACTGTATAACCTCAGGGGAAAGACAGCAGAAGGAACTTCAAAACGAAAGTGTGAGTCACAGACAAGGAAAGAAAAAAAAAATGAAAAGGACATTCTTTAGTTTCTACAGGCTGGACTCGCTGCCCCTGGCCCCAGGAGCCAGGGCCCCAGCAGTGGTTGCTGCAAACCTGTTCATTGCACAGCTCCTGTGACCCCTCCAGCTCCATCTGGACAGGGAAGAAGTGCCTATTCCCCATGTCTGTCTAGGACACTTGGCAGGGTGGCACTAACTGCAATGAGTTGATAAGAGCTAGGACCAGATAGGATCCCCCACCAGCACTGCAGGAGGCATCGGAAGCAGGGTCTTGGGATGCTGTTGAGGTTACAGTGCCAGCCAAGCTGGGCAAGGAGGAGGCAACAGTGAGCCTCCAAGGAGGAAACAGGACTTCATGCGGAACAGAGGGCAGGCAGCAGAAGAGTTGCAGATGGCTAAAAGCTCAGCAAGCACGTGACAAGGACTTGGATCAAGCAGGACACACGTCGGGGAGGCCCATCAAGCCCGAGCCTGCTTTCCGAGCCCCCAGGATTGGCAGGGCAGAGAGGAAAGCCTCTTTGTGCTTTATAGACTTTGGGGAAGTCACAGGCTCCACTTGCTTGGGGGAGGCAGGAAACCCCGTTCATCCAGGCGTCTGCCAGCGTACCGCAGGCTTCCTCTTGTCTCTGTCCCCCTCCCGGAGCCTCTTCCCCTGAACTGCTTCCCACTCCTGGCCCTGCTGTCCCTTTAAAGGAACTTGAATCAGAGTTGAGAATGATGGTGACTCAGGGTGGAAGGGGTGGTCACTTGCACTGGCCAGTGGCCAGGACTGCAGCGCGAAAGGAAGCAGAGCAACCGCAGCTGCCTGTGTGTGTGCCCCTGAGAGGGGCAGAAACCACAGAACCCCGTTTGAGACTCCACCACGTTGGAACTCGTGTGATGAAGTTACCCCTCACAATGGGGGCATTCAGGGTCCACCCGCGCCTGCAGGGCTGGGGCCTGTTCCTCAGGCCAGCTGATGGTGATGTAATCTTCCGTTAGGAGGTCCCCCCCCTCAACTCTGTTGACTAGGGACTTAAAAAAATGCACCAGGAAACTCAAGTGCAAGCCAGGACGGAAGCCTTGGTTTTATTTATAGTTGATAACTTGCGTCCGGCTTGCTCCACGGGATGCAGAGCCTGAGGATAAAGAGCCCACAGGGGCAGATGACAGAAGGACTCGTGTCCTGGGCTACTGTGCTGTCCAAGAGCATGTATGAAGCTTCATTCTGAGCTTCCCAGCAGCCAAAGCAAAGAGGGGACAGAGTTTTATAGTGTGACATCATAGAAAACCAGGCTGTAAACCTGGTGTTCTGATTAACTGAGGCCTTAGATTCTACTTTCTCATGGTCAGGACGGCCATGCATCCCTGCATAGCATCCAGCAGTGCCAAAAGCATGTTATAGGCCTGGCTAGGTGATGATGATTCCTCAGAGAGCAGGAACCATTCTTCCCTTCCTATGCACATGGCAGACATCACTAGTGGACTGCAGCACTCTTTCCCCTAGCCTGCTTCTGCCTCAGAGTCCCATATCTGCACAGATCTCCAGGGAACACTACCAAAGACACAGAACTAGAGACTGCTTGGCTTGTCCTCTGGGCTTGTGACCAGCTGAGAAAGTTCTGGGAGGGCCCTGATGTGGAACATTCCTAGCACCTGGTTCATGCCCACATACAGTAGATGCCAAGTGAAAAACTATCAGTTAAAGGCAGAAAGGGGAAGGAGCCAAGGTAGTGGGAGAGCTCAGTATCGTCCTGAGGGTGAGGCGAGGCTGTGTATGAGCCACACAGGAAGTTATCAGTGAGGACACGGATGTAGAGAAGAAACTTTGACAGGAGCTGGGAATGCAGTGGCCCAGCCTGGCCTGGCTTCCAGCTCCAAGTGCCAGGCCTCTACGGAGCCCATCAATCTCATGAGGCTGGGACTGTGGGGGTCAGAGGTAGTCATAGCCGGGTTATGTGCCCTTGACAGTGGCAAGTCCTTATCAAGGTGTTTGCAGGTTCCACAGTCATGGGTAGTGTGCAGCTTCTGCCCGGATCTGACACTTTCTCCACAGCTCTCCAGCTTCTCTTCTCCAGGCTTGCTTGAGGCGTGTCACCCGGCCTGGTCACAGAAGCTGCACCCCAGAGCTTCCCTCCCAGACCGAGTGCAGTCCCCCAGGGCACTTCTCCAGTGGCCTGTGTGGGGCTTGTCCCATCTTCTCCCTTTCCTTCATCCGAGACAGCTGTCATCTATCGCTGTCACTGTGTGTCCACTGGCTTTCACACTGACTGGTGGCTGTGCCCAAGGGCTTCACACACAAGCCCAGCAGGAGCTCTGTCCACAGCAGTGCCATGGGGTTGTGAGGGAAACAAAGATTCAGGGAAGCTGTCTGCCCGGGGTGACCTGCCTTAGTCTCCAGATGGTAGCAGGTAAAGGCAGAGGTAGTCTGAGCTAGGCATGCCACCCTGACACAGTGCCACAGCTAGGGAACACACAGCTCGCAGCTCAGCTGTTGGTGACTGCCTGTGCTCCACCTGTTGTGAGCTGACCAGCTGCAGATACAGCACCCATGGGATTATAGAAGTATAGGTGAGGAGACAGTCAAGAGTGAAGGGGAGAGAACATGTTTGGTCACCGGCTCTCTGCAAGGCCCTCTCTTTTGTACGGAGTGGGTGATGGGGCCTCAAGAGGAAGAAAACATGGGTGGGAAGGACTTCCCGGTGGGCAGGGATTTGTGATTTAAGGCAGTTCTTGGTAGAAAGTTCCTTTCTGCATCCCTTTCTCTGGGGCTAAGCCAGGCAGAGGTCACAGACCGGTGCGTCAGGTGAGCTGTGAGAGCTCAGATCACAGAGGTTCGGTTTATGAGCAATACCCCTCAGACCTTAGAGCCCTAGATATGAGGGGCCATTCATTCATTCATTCATTCATCCATCCATTCACTTACTCACACTGCACCTTCTGACTTTAAAACAGCAACCTTAACCTGTGAGGGAACCAACTTAAGGGAGCTACAGCTGTTCTCATCACAGGTGGTAAAGAGCTGAGGCCCTCAGATCTCACATGGGCGTGCATGTCCGTGTGGGAGCTGGGTGGAACAGAACGTGGGGCAACGGGGCAAGACTAGGAGGGGGTCCTCAAGCCTCAGCTTCTTGTTCACCTTCTGGAAAGCAATGGAGGCAGAAGTCTCCATGAGTCCCACTGTGGCCTCAACAGTCCTCTGCCTTCCCCGTTCCTCCCTTATCCCCTGCATCCCCGATTCCACGAGGGCTTGGTGAACACTTTTAATGACTTTGCCAGCTGCTAAAAGAGGGTACAGGGCAGGGCTCAGGCAGCTGTACACCCCCAGCTCCTCAGAACACTGTGGTGGTCAAGTCAACAGCTTCCCAAACATTGTGGTGGTCAATGGTCAGTTCCAAAGGAAGAAAGGAGAGAGCTCGCAAGAGCTCTGCATCCCGCACTGCCTGCAACCAGAGGTGGCGCTGCGGCCCTGCACCAGCCTCTGCTCTTCAGGGTGCTGTGGGCCTCGCGGACCTCATTAGGATCTTGGCTTTGCCCCCAGGACTGAGAACCCTGGGCATGGCAGAGACAATGTCCCACTTCCCCCTCCAGAAACTTCCTCTAGTTGCTGGGTTTTTAGGATAGGAGACCACGTTCCCATGAGCTGGTCACCTGGGCAGAAAGAAATAGCGGGAAGAGAGGATAACAAGACTGAGGACCAATCCAAGATGGAGGCAGAGAGATGGGGCATCCAGAACCTATTCATCGTCTGGCTGCCACAGGAGGGGTGTGGCTCCTTACAGGGCTCTCACTACGCTGTTAATGCTTGTGGACAGCTGCTTTAGTACCCATACCCAGAGAGATAATGTGGCTTCTCTGCCCTCAGGGAGATCGCCAGAACTCCAAGGCCCCACTAGTCTGCTCCCAGAATCCTTCCTACTACAGGGCCCCCCCTTTCCTTCATACTTGCCCATCAGCTCCACCTACTGGCTGCTCAGGGGAGGCCCAAGAGTCTTGCTAAGGGCAGAGCCTGATGCCTCAGTGTGTCCCCATTTTAGAGATGGGAGCAGAGGCTGAGAGAGGGGAGGTCACCTAGCCAGAGAGAAATGCTGGTCTGAGATCTCAGCAGGCTTGCCTTCCATAGCTCTGCGGAGCAAACGGGAGGGATGGCACTCCATCCCATCTGTGTCTACTGGACAATCCCACAGCCCTGCCCTTCTCCTGAGGCTCAAGGTCACATTCATTAGCCAAGTTCATGTCTTCAGGCTGATGTCTGCCTCTGTGACCCCCGACAGCCCAAACGAGTCCTACTGGGAGGGCAGAATATAGAAACCCAAATTTGTTACTAACGATTCTCTCTTCTGTCTTCCATACCCAAAGCGTGTGCCAGACTGTTAACCAGTGGAGGAGGAGGATGGTGGTGATGGTGGTGGTGTGTGGTGATAGTGATAGTAGTGACAGCTATGTTGATGATGGTGATGGTGGTGGTTAGGATGCTAATGATAGTGATGTTGATGACGGTGATGATAATGGTGATGATGATGGTGGTGGTGGTGATGATGGTGGTGATGGTGGTGGTGATGATGGTGGTGGTGGTGGTGGTAGTAATGGTGATGATGGTGGTGGTGGTGATGATGGTGGTCGTGGTGGCGGTGGTGGTGATGGTGGTGATGATGATGGTGATGGTGATGATGATAGTGATGATCATGGTGATGGTGATGGTAATAGCGGTGGTGAGAATGGTGGAAACAACTTGGTCTGAGCATGCCCCTGTAGTGACAATATTAGTTCTGCCTCCTGTTACCTCCAGAAGGAAATTGAGGCCAAGAGAGGTTTAAGCCACCTTACGAGTTACCAGACAAACCTTGAGGGCAGCTGGCAGTGCCATCAGAACTGTACTGGTCCCACTTCTTACTGCTCTCTCACAGGATTGCTGTTTTCTCAGACCCACCTGTGTTCACAGCCCCTTTGGGGATGTTTCCTGTTGGTCCTCAAAGTGTTGTACCTGTTATCCACAGAGACTTGGCTGATGTTCTCAAATGTTCTTAGATGTAAAGTATGGAACCCAGGTGCGGGTCCCTCTGCAGCTCTCCACATTACCTCTCTGATCTTCAGGGTGAATCGTGGACCTGGTGAGCAGTCTAGCAAGGTGCAACAGGCCTATGGTATGTGTCCCAGGAACCCTATCTGCGTTCAGGCCTCTCTCTGCTGTGCTTGGACTCTGAAAGGCACCTGAGGTGACCTCAGATGTGTGTGAGTACATAAACATGCCTCTGCATGAATAGAAGCCTGCTCTAAATCAGAACGGGGTAGTGGGATTTAAAGAACCTTCACAGGGTTGCCTAGGTCGTTATGGCTGGGCTCTGCCCAAACCTTTACTCAAGGATCTCATTTAGCCTCCCAGGTGCACTGGCTAAAGTCTGTGTTACTTATGGGACGATGTCCTGTAGAATGTCAATCCTTACCTTAGGGTCACAGGACTGACAAGGAGCTGCAGCTGCAACTACCATTATCACCACCGTGACCATCAACGCTGTCATCATCATCGTCGTCATCCCATCACCTTTATCAATATCATCACCATGCAGCACAACTACCATCATCACCATTATTACCGTAATCACCACCACCACCACCAACAACAACAACATGGTCAGCCTGTTTCCTCATGATTATCAGCCATGGGAAAGCAGAACCAGAGTTTCATCCCACCCTTCTCCGTCCAACCACCTGTGATCCCACGGAAATGGGAAGCAAAATCAAATTTCAGTACACAGTGGTCAGCAGAATTCTGCTGAGACAGCCCCCAGAACTCACTTCTGATCCACACACCTTCTAGCATGCAAATCCCCAGCCGTGGTGGATGCCGTTACAGAGTAATTGACCATGATGAGAGTAAAATGCAATTTAAGGAAGAAATACCATTCAGAAGGGACTGATGTCATCACGGATTCTGTAAAAGGGGGTATATCTACACACACACACACGCACACACACACACACACACACACACACACACACACACACACACACCTGTGTGGTGTCAGACCCATCCCCACACGCTCTGGGAAAGACAGACCGAAATGATGGATTTCTTGTACAACAGGATGGGAATGATGGTTGCCTAGAAACTTTCCCCCAAATTCTATTGTGTTTAAATATGTTGGCAATAAACCACCATGCGTCGGACTCTCCAGAAGTTTGATTTAGCCTGGCAGACTAAGTCTCACTTAATGAAGTTTGCACTTTCTTTGTGATTCCTTTCCTGCCTGCCTTGACACCTGCATGAACCCCCTCAACACTTGACTTCTGGCCCAGCGTGGGTCTCTTGAAATTCAGTGGTTGACTACCTTGCATGCTGGAGAAGTTTTGCAGACTTGGAGCCAAGAGAGAACAAAGGGCCAGAGGAGCCGGACTCCTAGGCCTAGCTTGAGATCTCACAAGTTCCAAGCTATCAGGTGACCTGAGCCATGAGACGGTACCATGTGGTTTCTTTTTTAAATCTCAAGGCACATCACAAGCTACTCCAGTCCCTTGAGATAAGAAACTCTACTGGTTACATCCAGACACTTTCATGATTTCCCCTCTCAAGCATCACTTTAATCTCAATTTCAGAGCATGGACCAACTCATGTGGAACACATGTGTCATGGATGCCCAGCTCTGCACATGTGAATCCTTGATCAGGCGACCACTGACTATTGGTAGCATCTGGAATACAAACCACTCACAGAGGCAGACTTGCAGGGTTGTCACAGAATGCAGCTGGAGCACCAGCTATTTGCACATACACGTGCACACACACACCACATAGATGCCTGTGCACACACATGTAAACACATGCATGCACACATGCTTGTACAGACACATGCATGCACACACAGGGTAGAAGAGGGCTGCATGCAGCTTCTGTGGTCCAGAGAGGAAGGAAGCATTTACAACCTGATAAAGGGACCGTGTCCATTCGATCCTCTCTCTTTGGATCTAAGGCAGTGCCTGCTCATTGCAAAGCTGCCCCAGCCCTGCTCACACTCATGCCACCACCTCATTTCTTCCCGCCATTTTGGAAGCTTGCTTTTCTCCCTTCCTCCCCAAGATGTGGAGTGAGAGGGGTAGTGTTCCCACTAAATACTTGAGAAATCGGGGGATGGAGTAATTTCCCGGAATCTTTAACTTACTGTTGAGATGAAGTAGATACGCACAGAGTGGCAATTGGAGGTGGAGGCCTGGCTTTCCCAGCCTGTAGCCCCCCAATCTCTGCTCCTTCCTCTGTGGAATTCGTGGGTATCTAAGGGGACTCAAGGAAATAGTCATGCTTAGAGGGCCCTGATTAATGTTCCCTTTAATTAGACTTGGTCACCCTTGACACAGTCTTGGCTGACCACGGGTAAGGCAGACTCAGAACACCTGTCCATTGACCCTAAAACACCCACATCCTGCCTGGCTGACCCTTGTGGCTCCCTCCAAAGGGATCTAAAGAGTGGGGTCTCCTGGAGCAGAGCCAAGGCCAACAAGTAGCAAGCCTGGGGCAAGTTACTCTGTGGGAACCTCAATCCCTGGAGGTTCCTCAGTAGAGAAGAATGCACACGGGAGAAGCCTGGTCCCTGCCGAGGGCTGTTGCTCACCAGGCTCTGCAGGCAGAATGTGGTCGTGACTGGGGTGAGTGGTGGGCCCCACCTACCCTCCGTATGCATAGACAGGCAAGGATGGGGCTGACTTGTGACTTCAATACAGTGGGACATAATAGAAAAAGTCAAGAGCTGAGGATCACAGTTCCTTGTGTGGGCCCAGACAGGCAGATGAGCAGGATCCTGAGTAAAGGCAGGTAGCTTCAGGTCATGGTGGCCACCAGCAGCTGTGGGCACTGAGAGGTAATGTCTAAGGTCTGGCTAAAGAATCCCTTGTTCCCTCCAACCCAGAATTATCACATCCATCTGTCACCTACCTAGTCATTTCCCATGTATCCATCCATCCACCCATCTCACACATCAATTCATTCACACATTAATTCATCCATCCATCCATCCATCCATCTCACACATCAATTCATTCACATATTAATTCATCCATCCATCCATCCATCCATCCATCCATCCATCCATCCATCCATCCAGTATCCACTCCATATTGTTGTAGGACCTACTAACCCAAAGGACACAGCAATACCAGAACTCCTTGTGCAGCTCCTTCCTATGGAAAAAGCAGATTGTGAGCAGTTAAATAAATAAGCCAATAATGAAAGTGTGACAAGAGGGAGAGATAGCCCAATGGTGAGGAAGGTCTTTGAAGAGGAGACCCAGGGGAAGACCTAGATAAGAGGCTGACATCGGTAAATGAACAAAGTTCCAGGTAGGGGGAGCTGAAGGTGCGGAGGCCGTGGGGCCAAAAAATAAAGGGCTTGCTAGAGATGCTAGAACTAACACGATGAGGCTGATGAGCTGAGAGCCAAGGCGATCTGTGTCTAGAGAGGGTGGGGGTTGGGCTGGATTCCAGGGTGGTGAGGGCTGTGTAGTGAATGGACCATAGCAGTGAAGTTCAAAGCCAGCAAAACACGGAGACTTCCAAGAAAGGGTGATGGTGATCTCACTATGACGCAGTGGTGGGATGAATTTGAAAGGCACTGAACTGAAGGGACTGGCCTTAAGTCTGGGTGCTGGACTGGAAGTGGAAAGGTTCATAGAGAAACTCTGGGTACCTGGATTCACAATGGCAATTTGCTGAGGGTTGGGGGTTGGGAGAACCCAAAAACATCAATGAGTGGATATGGGGTGGAGAAGCACCATGGCAGGATATCAGTAAACCCAGTCACCTAGGGCTACAGGGAGCTGGGAGGGTGGGAGTGGGCATGGAGTTCAGTGAAGAAGCTGGTTAGCTGCCTATCATGAAAGTTACACGTGGTCCATACAGTCCCATACCCCTGTCCTCAGAAAGTCACACAGATGCCCACTAGGTGCAGTGTGGCCCTTCTTCAAGGATAGCTAAGGTCCTGCCATTAGCCACCACAGAAGTCATCAGCACATGTCTGAAGCTATCCCTCGTGCAACAGGAGTGAGACTGGCTCCCCTGCTATCACCTTCCTACATTCCAATGCTGAGATCTTAGCATCGGGTCTTATGTGGGCTGGGAAATTACTTCCTATGGAATGTGTAGCCCAGGGCCTTATCTCAGCCTCAGGTGTCACTTAAAATATCGCATACCTGCCACTGAAATGGCACCTGGTCCCCCACTAAGAGGCAGCTGGAGTGAGGTATGGGTCAGGCAGAGGAGTGCTTAAAACCAGAGAGAGCCTGGCTCCCTTATATTCTCCACCCTTTCTAAGCACCACTGAAGCCTAGGGCAACCCTGGGGAAAAGTTGCCTTCTTCTTTGTATAGAGAGGAAGCAAGGCTCAGAGACCACAAGCCACCTGCCTGAAGCACCCAGCCTTCTGAGTATGGTTTGGGCATAAGCATGGGTTGGGCATTAGAGTGGGTGTGGGACACTAACTCCCACTGGTCTGTCTGATGCCCATATCCAGCTCTTGGCTTTGCAGCTCACACATCTGGAACTGCAGTATCATGGAACGCTTCAACTGGGTTGAAGGGATCAGAATGCAAAGGCTTTCAAAATGGCTGTACTCCTGCACTGAAGGCAGAGGCCTATACTCCCCAGACGTCAACTTAACAACATGACAACATCCTACTCAGAGTAGTGACCCAGACAGCCAGGCATACAGCACACAGCGGTATCCCTCATTTCCTTAGAGTCCTCCCAGGAAGAGGGCAGCCCTGTTCCAGGTGGCCACACAGGATGAAAGGCAGGAGAAAATTTTAAACCTAAGACGGTGGTGAGGCAGGCTCGTATCTCTCACCAGGAGCCCACTTTCTGTTACAAGATTCAGAAACCTGTTCAGAGTGTGACATGTCAGAGGGACTCCAAGATACCTGGTGTGGGGGTGCTTTGAGGTGCAGGAGTGGCTGAAGCAAGGCATGGGCAAGCTGACATCACATTTTAGAAACAAGATGCAGCTCAGGGTGTGTTCTGTGCCTCCTGTCTCAGGCTCCCTCATTCAGGCTACTGGCAATGGTATGAGAGAGGCCAGTCTCAGCCTAGCTTTGTCCATGCTGGTCAGACCCCAGTAAAGCTCAGCTGACAAACACCCACCACAGCAGCTGCCACTGAGATGACCAGGAGAGGTGGGCACACACCCACCCCGACACTCCCGTGGTGCACACTGAAGAAATCCACAAGACCCAGCAGACTAGGAGAAGGGACTTTGCCAACTGCTCACCTGAGGGCTTTCTGACTCCCAAAGGAAGTCAGGCTCATGGTATACGGAGTCATAGAAAGTTGTAAGGAGTATTCTTACCCACATTTTACTAGTAGGGAAACTGAGGAACAAGGATATTCAGAAACACCTCCAAGACCACCTGAGACACCAGTGACAGACCCAAGAAATAACTTGCTCAGAAGCAGGGGGCAGGAGTGCCCAGGGCCAGGGCAATGATAACACTGCTAGCTGCAAAGCCAAGAGCTGGATGTAGGCATCAGACAGACCAGTGGGAGTTAGTGTCCCACACCCACTCTGATCCTTGGTCTGGTCCTCTAAAGTGCGCTGGTTAATTTTGTATGTCATGTGCTGAGGACTGGCTTATACCAGCACTTCAGCCTCTGCCTCTCCCACAGTTACAGCCCCAACGGGTGAGGCAGAAACAGCCATATTCCATTCATGCCACATTCTGTCATGTCATGCATTCGAATGGGTCAGGCAATTTGCCCAGCGAATCATGAATGTCTGTCTCATCTCAGCCAGAGAGCAAGGGCTCTTCACCCTCGGAGTCTGGTCTGCTCCATTATAGAGGAGAAACCAGACCAAGGAAGGACTGATACCTCTCACTTTGCTTTGAGTGGGGAAAATCATGTGAACCATCAGCTGCTTCTTCCACAAAGAAAATAGTCTTTCCTGGTTTCATTTCTGTTGCTGAGATAAAATACCCTAAAAAAATGGGGTGGAGATGGGGCTGCCAAATGTTATGGGGAAGTTGAGGCAGGACCTTCAAACATCTGGTCCCATCACATTGACAGTCAGGAGCAGAGAGCGATGAACACACGCGTGCTCACATGTTTGTTTGTGCTCAACTTCATTACTCCACTTTTATACCATTGAGGATCCACTGCCAAGGGAATGGTGCTGCCCACAGTGGGCAGGGTCATCCCACATTAATTAACTTAATTAAGACAATCCCCCATAGGTTAACCCAATGTAGACAATTCCCCATAAAGACTTTCTTCATGGTGATTCCAGGTTGACAAAGTTAACATTACAGAGTCCTTCTTGATGGCATTCCTGCAGTGTATCATCAGTGCAGCTCTAAGGAAAACAAACAAACAAACAAAAACACAGGGTTTGGAAACAGATGGAGATCCAGGTGAAGTGGACAAACAAGGCCAGAGCAGATGAACTGAGATTTAACTAAAGTGTTCATTAGTAATTTATCTGGCATTCAGTCATCAGAGGCAAAATAAACTCTCTCTTTCAGGCACAATTTCACCCACCGTGCAGTATCAGAAGTGAAAATGGATCCCCACAGTGGGACGTGTTATTTGGTATGGGCACTTTGCTGTGTGGTGACCAGCACTTGAGGCCACCTAGTGTAGTCAGTTAACTTATCCAAAGCCAGGGCTCCGATAAGGCCAGGGAGAGGGCTGCAAAATTTCTGTCTTCTAATTACCAATCACTGTACACAGAGCCATGTCACTGCAAGAGTTCTAAAGCTCAGGGTGACAGGATTTGTTTTAATGTGTTTGCTGTTATCACCTCACTCAGAATGGATAATGGGCAAGATTTGTGATCGCTCTGTGATTTCAGGTCTGACACTAGAATTAGAAGGAGCCTGGTGGGAAGGCACAGCACTGGGTGAGCAGAGTGACAACTTCAGGTGTGGGAGACTTGAGTCGATGGACAGTCAGCAACCAACGCTACATGCAGTGATTGATGGTTAATGAGTGGGATGGCTAGATGAATGGATAGATGGATGATGAATAATTGGGTTTATTGGTGGATGGGTAAATGGATGGATAACAGAGTGGATGGTTGAGTTTGAATATATTGATGACAGAAGATTCATGTGAGAATAGTTCATAGAAAATGGGATAGAAATATGGATGGGCAGGGTAAGGGTAGATAGATAAGGGGATGGATTGCTACTGTGTTAGCCACTTTTCTCATTGTATGGGCAAAATATGTGACAAAAGCAACTCAGGGAAGGAGATTGCTTTGGCTATGGTTTAAGGGTTGCAGATTATCATGGCAGAGAAGACACGGTGCAGGAGGCTCCCTGGAGACACTGGCTCCCATCTCGAAGATCAAGACGCAGAAATCATTTCTAGGAGCAGAGTCTGTGCTTTAATCTGGACTTGCCACACAATGTCTCATTTCCTTCATCTTGCCCCACCTCCTAAAGATTCTGCAGCCTACAAAGTCACCAGCTAAGAAATTAATGTTGGGACATGAGCCTATGTGGGGACATTTCATATTCAAATCATAACAGGCAAGAAGGGATAGATGAATGGACGGATGGGTGGATAGATAATAGATGAATGGAGGATTGGCGGGTGGGTGGATAGATAATGGAAGAGGCATATGTAGATAACTTGTGGATAATGTGTGAATGTGTGGCTGAATGGATGAGATCTGGGATGGATGGATGGATGATGGATAGTCGAGAGTGCGTGGATGATAAATAGATGGATGAGTAGGAGGTTGGCGGATAGGTGGATGGGGAGATGGTTAGGAGATAAATACCCATGGATGATGAGTGTTGGAACAAGCATACATGAATAACTGGTGAATAGTGGGATGGCTGTGTGACTGTGTGAGTGGATGCAGGAATGGAAGAATCTGTTTGGATTTATGGTAGATGATATATGTGGTTAATGGATCAGTTGCATGAATCAGTGTATGTGTGCATACATGGAGGGTGAGTTGATAGATAAGTCTGGGCTGGCTGGGTGGGTGGATGGATGGAAGGAAGGAAGGATGAATGGATGGATAGATGAATAGATGGATAGATGGGTAGGTGGATGGGTGGATGGATGGATGGATGGATGGGTAGGTGGATGGATGGATGGATGGATGGATGGATGGATGGATAGATGGATGGATGATTCAGGCATGGGCAGCTGATCCAGAGCGAGTCAGATGAATGGAGAGGCAAATTTAGGTTAATGATGAAGCCTTGTGTTGTGAACAGTGTGAGGGCAGGTGGATGATTTTAAGTAAGTTGATAAATATGTCAGAAGGGTCAATTGGTGGGCAATTTTTCTGTTGCTATTTTCTCTGTTGCTATGATAAAATGCCCTGATAAAAGCAAATGAAGAGAGAAAGGGCTTATTTTGGCCCATAGTGAGGGACTACAGTCGGTCACTGCAGAGAATTCAAAGCAGAGGAAGCTTGAGGCGTTGCATCCACAGTCAAGAAGAGGAGAGTGATGGATGCTTGTGCTCAACACCAGATCCCAGCACAGGGAATGGTGCCACTCCGAGGTAGGAAGATGTCCCACCTCAACCTAATCAAGACAATGTCCCACAGGCATCCCCAGAGGCCTGTGATTCTAGATCCCATTAAGTTGACGATTGATAGTATCAGGTAGGCTAGACTATCCCATGCTCAGAGCACAAGAAGTTAGCCCTCGGCCTCAGTCTGACGGTAGCCTTCCCAGCCACAAGTAGAAAGCCTGGGACATTGTCTGAGTCAGGACTTGGTCAGACACCACACTGAGTGGACAGGTCTTTCTCAAATGCTTATTGTCTTGAAACCTAGAGCCTGTGCATACATGTGCACATGCATGTGTATGTACATGCATGTGTGTGTGTGCATGCCTGTGTTCGTGTGCCTGTGTGTTTGGGGGGGCATGTAGGATACAAAAGTCAACCTGGTTTTATTAAGAGTCCCAGAAAGAGATGAGTCATAAAGTTGGGGCCTCCCTGGGCTTCTCCCCCTTGTCTCCAGGCTCAGTATTTCATTTGGTCTGCAATGACTGACTTTTGTCCCAGCTCTAACCTTGGCTGAGCCACCCTTGACCTGGCCTCAGCAGTGGTCTGGACAGAGGCTGATGGAAAGGAACACAGGCATCAAGGAAACCTTGCAATGGCCATGATGCCCTTGGGGAGCCTGACAATGATGGGGCCTCTATGAAGTTGTGAGTATTACTGAGTAGTCTCTTAAGATCAGAATTCCTGGTGTCCTCAGACCACATCCCTCGACCCCCTCCCAGGGCCTCAGGGTCCTGTCCATGGAGACAGGCATCAACAATCGAAGACCAATGCAACAGCCAGGAGCACCAAGGTGCCAAGAATGAAAAAATGTCACCTGCAGCCTTAGGAACCCAAGCCTGTATACAGCTGGTGCCCAGTAGGTGTATGCTGGAGGGAAGGAATGATCCAGGCAACCAGGTGCTCCCGGCCAGGGCACACTTGTCAGCAAACTCAAGGCAAGTGGACCCACTGGAGGGCTTGGGACACTGTGTCCATCCATCTGCCTCTTTGAAGGGATGGACGCTCTCTCATGGAGAGGAGAGCTAGCTTGCTTTTGGTTACTCTGACTTTAAGTAAACCAAGACCTCCACCCCAACTCTAAATCACCCCAGACCAAAGAACGCCAAAAGTAACACTAAGCAAAGTTCATGGAGCTGAAAATATGTGTTTCTTCGGCCCATTTGCTCCATAGCCAGACATTACCCAGAGGCCAGTCAGGCACTCACACACCCACTCTACAGAGGGGAACCCTAGGTCATCACTGTTTGGGATCCTTGAAAGTCTCACTGGACACCAACCTGACTATGTCTGCACAGAGCACCCCACTCTAAAGAACCACTGAACTTCAACTCTACACCTAACTTCTTCCCACAGCTGTGTGACTGGGGGCAAGTCACTTAACCTTTCTGGGTTTCAGGTTCCTGTTCTGCAGGGAAGGTGGTGGGATGAACTAGGTGGGCTCACTGTACAGACTCCACAAGCAGCATCTGCAAGAAGCAGGCCCTGCGGTGGATCCTGCAGGTGGGTGTTACAGGTGGACTCTGCAGGTGGACCCTGCAGGCGGACTCTGCAGGTGGGTGCTGCAGGTGGACCACAAGCAGGGTCTCCAGACTCACCTGTAGCTTCTAAGGCCCTGCCCTCCCCACTGCCCAGCCTCCAGCCCAAGAGCGTGGGAACTTCCTAGTGCTGTGTTTGTCTTGGGCGGCTGGGGAGGGGCTGCACCCTCTGTCAGCTCCAGTGTGCTCCTGCCAGGTCACCCAGCGTGAAAGGGAGGGATTGTTCCCGTGACCTTTGCTTTTCTAGTCAAAGGTTCTAGGGCCTGAGACAGAGCGGGCCCTTCTTCCCAAAGGCCAGGCAGCCGTAGCCATCCTCCCCTACCCCCCCTACCCCCACACACACACCAAAGGAGTTGCAGGTCACCTGTGCCAAGGGGACTCTCCAGTTCTGCCCCTTCCTCTAGAGCCAGCAACTGGCTGGGGCCCCTTCCTTCTCATGGGATACTGGTGTTCCATGCCATGTTCATACTCCTACCTGCACAACCCCCTGGGAAGGTGCCTGGAGGTGGGCCTCAGGCCTCTACCCATTTGGAAACACTGCCAGTTTTTTTCTCATTTAGCCTTAATCTCTCCAGTCATGAGGCTGGCAGCTTTTGAACCTTCCAGAGACACCCATTCATGCAGCAGTCTTGCACAGCCAAGAGTTAAGGGTCATTAAGGTCATGGAGGACCCGTTTCCGATATTCCAAAAGGTGCCGGTCATTAATGAATGTTGTTCTTTCCTTCTGGGGCATGAACAAAGTGGGTTCTGCTCACAGCAGAAAGGCTGCCGGTCAGGGTTCCCAGGGTATGGAATGTCAGCCTCCGGCAGCAATGACAGTCACCCAGAAACTAAAAATAGCTCAAAGCTGCTGCAGAAAGGGAGGTGGGGCACGGCCACCACTCACGTCTGGCCTCTTTGGCTTTTGTTTTCCTTTTCAAGGACAAAAAGAAAATGAACTCAAGACGGACAGACCAGAAGGGTGACATCAAGGAAGAGGCCACAGCAGGGTCCCCTAGTCCACCTTAGGATCAAATCTGATCTCCCACAAGTCCCACTGTTGGTAACATTTGGTGTGTCGGGCCTCAGTGCTGAGTGAGCTCCTGTTCAGTGTCAATAATTTCCAGAAGGTGGCCGGGCACCCTGGTCTACACCACACAGGATGATTGAGCTGACCTGTCCAGCCAGCGCCCACCAGCCACATGGAGCTTCAAGCACTTGAAGTGAAGTTGGGGGCTGAGAGGACAGCTCAGTATGCAAAATGTGTTCCAAGCAGCCAATGAGGACTTGAGTTTAAATCCCCAGTGCCTATGTAGAATACTAGGTGTCACCTGGGTCATTGGTGGTACATACCTTTAATCCCAGCACTTGGGAGGCAGAGGCAGGTGAATGAGTTCCAGGACAGCCAGGGCTACACAAAGAGAAACCCTGTCTTGAGAAAAATAATGCTGGGTGCTGCAGCAGCAGACATCACTAACTCCAGGGCTAGGGGAGTCAAGGCAGGAAGATCCCTGGAGTTTTATGGCCAGGCAGTCTAGCCTCCTGATAAACTCTAGGTTCAGAGAGACTGTGCCGCAAAGTAAATGAGTGGACAGGAGAAAGAAGACATCTAAATTGACCTGTGACTCCGTGTGTGTGCGTGCGTGCGCCTACAAGCATGGTATATGTGTGTGTAACACACACACACACACACACACACACACACACACACACACACAAAGCTAGAGGTTGGTGTATGCAGTCGAATGGCTTTAAACCCTAAGGAAAGAGAATGGTAATTGTTTACTAATGTCTTTCCGGGTTAGAGGATGGGAAAGTGAGGCCTGAAAGTTGTGTTACTGAAAGACCAGGGGATCTCGTCAGATCTAACGGTTCTGGGGCCTTCAGAGTTTTAGCATTTAGGAGGAAAAGTATCAGTGAGGTTCAGTGTCATGGTCACGTCCTTCAGTCTCATGACTTTACTCAACAGCCAGAGAAGGCTGTCTGCAAGGCCGTGCCAGCCATTCTCTGTCAGAAACACTGAATCTATGTCCCGCCACGGCCAGTAAGAGACCCTTTCCCAGGCCATGTCATCCTGGCTTCCCACTGTCTCAGTGTCCATGCCCACACCAGCACAGACCCCAGCACAGTTAGCTAAGTTCCTTTGCTCCACAGTGCAGAAAGCCAATGCCGAAGGCTATTACTCAGCCATCTTGGCACTTCCTCACATGACTCCAGGAACTCCCGTGTACATTTTCTCATTGTACCCTGCATGGAAAGGCAGGTACTGTGATTGGCCCATTTTCCACATGAAGACACTAAGGTTCAAAGAGGGGCAAGGTTTGTCGAAGGACAGAAGTAGAAAGTAGCAAGATCTGAAGTCCACCATGGGCAGGCGTCATGCCCAGACTTTGCTCTAGCACAGTGGCTTTACTGAGAGCAGGATTAGGCCTCAGGACAGCAAGCCCAGGACCTTTCCCATCACTGCTTCAGTAAAGGTTAGATGATTGACAGATGGGAGGGTGGGTGCAATGATAAACAAATGGATATGTATGTATGTATGTATGTATATATGGTGGGTGGGTGAGTATGCAGATGAATGAGTGGGTGGGTGGGTGGAGAGGTAGGTGGATGGGTGAGTAGACAGGTGAGTGGGTGGGAGGGTGGGGGGTAGACAGAATGATGAGTGAACAGTAGAAGTATGGGTGAACAAGTAGGTAAAGAAGAACTGATGAATGAATGGGTGGTGGACAGAGTATGAATGGATGAAAGGGTGTGTGCATGCATGAATGAACAAGCAAGGAAACACGGTAAGAAGTGAGGCAGAAGGCCGTGGACAGGGAAGTGGGTGAGATAACTATCCACCTGTCTCATAACCATTTTCCGAGCATATCAGAAAATCAGGTCATGCAAAAAAAAAATTCTTTGAGGTTTTTGTTTTCAAAGAGATAAAGCCTTTGGCAACCCATTTCAAGGAAGCCCGGGGCAGTGGGAGGGCTGGCTTCCTCCCTCCCTCCCCTCCTCCTCTTCTGCTGGGTCGCTGCACAGCTCCTCCCTGAGGCAGCTTTCCCATGGGAAGGCAGAGCAAGTTCTGAATGGGACTCTCTCAGGCCAAAGAGTAAACACCCTGCTTACAGCCTGTGGCTGGTTCCTGAACTGCTCAGCACTCAGCAGAAGCCAGCTTACCTGGGAGAGGCTGCCGGGGCAGGGAGTGGGGGGACCACTTCAGCAGACACTGAGAGAAGCAGACAAAGGGAGGCAGCAGGGGTGGAGGGCTATGAGGGGTGGGGGCTGTAGGCCCAGGACAGGAGCAGCTGCCTCCAGGGTGGGAGGACAAATCTGTCTTTGCTCTTCTCCCAGTCCCAGAGGCCTGGACAAAGTCCTCTTTCCCTTCTCTGTGAGCCTTGGATGGACCTTTGTGATGTGTACTGGGTGAGCTGGAACAGTTGTACCTCTGCTATTCATGATAAAGTGAAAAAGACACCCAGAGAGGTGCAGCCATGGGTCCAGCACCTGCGGGCATTGTCAGGAGAACTGGAACAGGTCTCTGGGCTGGCTCCAGAGTGTAGGGGTTGGGCAGACAGCACTCACCACTCTCCCTCCCCTTTCCCACACTCCCCCCCCCACATCCTTCGTCTATCCTTCCTTCCCCCTCCCACTTACCTTCCTTCCTCCTTCCTTTCTTCCTCCTCCCTTGCCTCTCTCTTCTCATCCCTCCTCCCTCCCTCCCTCCTTCCCTCCCTCCCTCCTTCCCTCCCTCCCTCCCTCCCTCCCTCCCATTTTATTTATCTTGTGGTTCACACAGCACATACCCTCCCAGTACCCCGTGGGTATCAGGAAAGGGACCAAACAGAGGTGAACCCCAATTGCCATGGTCCTTACAAGGTGGGTAGGACAAGGACTCGTCCTCCTGCCCTGTCCTATGGAGTAAAGTCCCCCCAAGTGTGGAAGCCTTGTTTAGAACATGGCATAGCATCCGCCTGCTCTCCCCTTCGGCCTCCAAGAGTTTGGTTCTTCCTGGCCTGTGGCAGAGGGATGGCGCCTACAGAGCTGGGCTCTGAATCCCCTATACTCCTGAGACTGGGGTCATGGAGGGCATCATAACTCCACGCTGGCTTTGTTGGGCACACAGGTACTCTGCAGGAAGCTGAGGGACACTTTCAGCTGCCGAGGAGGGGAACAGACCTGGAGCCATCAGACTCAGAGGTCCTGGGGACCTGGAAAGGGTCAGAGCAGAGCATTCAGTGCTGGACACCCACAGCAGCAGTGCAGACTTCTCTGTGTCGGTTGGAACAAGCACTGCCTGTAAGGTGTGGGCGGGGCTGGGGAGACGGTTGGTGCCACTTGAAGCTGCTCACAAGCTGTCCACACAGTGGCTACTCACAGCGGCTGCTCATGACTCCAAGTGACTATGTGTCCTTCCTGAGGGGTCACCTGCTGACAGGCAACAGGCAGAAATTGCGCCTGGCTTCCTGGCTGCCTGAGGCTTCTGGACTTGCACATCCAACCAGATGTCACCTCAGAGGTGAGTTGCTCGCCTCAAGTCCTGTCATGACTCCTTCTCCTGGAACAACAAGGCTGCCAAGAGCCACACCACCATTACATAAGCCACTTACCTGTCACCGCTGGCCACCCGGGGTTGCCATGTAAATAAAGCTCTGTATTTGCCCACTGTGGGAAAGGGGCGGCAGCTGATGGGCGGGGAGAGATGAGCTCAGAGGCCTCAGGATCTGGTTTCTCTTTCCCTGGAACGGCACACACATCCTGTGCCTGGGGGTGTCGGGGTGGAGGGTGGGGGCGGGGGCTATGTCCTGGCAGCCTGGGCCTGGCCTAGGAGCACGGGGCAGTTGTATTCACCAACCCTGGCTACGGCATAGACTCCTTGCAAGCCACGGAAGGCTGTCTGGAGCAGGATCTAATGGTCCCTGAGGCTGCCCTACCATTGGGGAACAGGAGAGACATGTGGTCTCTTGCAAAGCCAGGAGCCACAGCAGGAAGGCAAAGTGGAACAAGCCATGGCTCAGGTCTCCTTGCAACAGTCCAGCCCTCAGGGCATCGTGCTCATTAAGAACCCATGACTGGGGCTGGAGGGATGGCTTAGTGGTTAAGAGCACAGGCTGTTCTTCCAGAGGTCCTGAGTTCAATTCTGAGCACCCAAACAGTGGCTCACAACCGTCCTAACTCCAGTTCCAGGGCATCTGATGCCCTCTTTTGGCCTCCGTAAGTGCTAGGCATCCATGTGGTAAACATACAGACAGGTAAGCAAAATACTCATATGTAAAATAAATCGAAAGGAAGTAAGGAAGGGAGGAAGGAAGGAAGGAAGGAAGGAAGGAAGGAAGGAAGGAAGGAAGAATTGGTGGTTATTTCTGATAGCCAAGCTTCCCTTTTATCTCCCCGTGTCTTCATCTCCAAAATGCAGTAGCAAATACAACCCAAACGACGTCACTCAGCTCTATGCCCAATAAACAGCTTCTAGTAAAGGGTCTCCCCACATATAGCCGATGTGTCCATGAGTGTGGACAGATACCAATTGAGAGAAAGATGTGCGGGGGGACGGGAGAATGAGCAGCTTGGCACACGGAGCATTAGATGGCAGGTAGAGGAATGCTGGGCTGAGGAATACACGGTTGCCTGTTCATCGTGGGTGCCTCTCGGCGTGTGCGCCTGCTCAGAGTGGGCGCCTGCTCATTGTGGGCGCCTCTCAGCGTGTGCGCCTGCTCAGCGTGTGCGCCTGCTCAGCATTAGCGCAGCGCCGGCGCCTGCTCAGCGTGGGCACCTGTCTGCCTATGCGCCTGCTCAGCACGGGGCGCTTGCCCAGCGTGGGCAGCGTAATCATTGCTTCCAAGAGCAGGTTCTAGATCCTTCAGGACATTACTAGAATGAGAGAAGTTAGGTTGGTTCCAGCATAAGAATCTTTAATAGAACCCCCATGATACCCATGTAAGGGCAGAGAGCAAATGACATTCTTTAAACTAACTTCAGCCCCTGGGTCCTTTGCCTGTTACATATTATGGGGTTGGAATTCCCTGGAACCTTCTTTGAGAGACACAGCCCATCTCCGGAGCTTTGAAGTGCCCCGTGCCTATTCAGCAGCTCAGTCTACCACAAAGATGGGGACAGAGAGGGATGCTCAAACAGCACCAAGGAGCAGCTATGGGTCCCAACTCAGTGATGGATGGAGGGAGGGCCCCTCACTGCCCGTCACTGCTTCCCTGAGCCCATGTGGTACCAAATGGCCCTTCCAGAGACTTGTAGAGATAAAACGGTACCTTCCCTTCCCTGAAGTCAGCCTACGGCGTATTGCCTGGCCAGAAAGCTTGCCCAGTGGTGGTTCTTTGGAGGAACAGTTGAATCTCCTGCCTCTTGCCCTCTGACATCAGTCCTACGGCAAGACCCCAAGAACCCCAGAGGCCTGTACCCCAAGGTGGAGCACACTCAAGAGGCTCAGGGTAACTGAATGGACAACAGCAGGCCTGGGGGTAGGGTGGGGGTGGGATCACCATCTTCCCACTCTGTCTCCTGATCCCCCACCCACAAGAATCGTTCAGTCTTCCTGAAGCTCCCTGGATCCTCCTAAGACTCTCTTCTATTGACTCATGCTGAGTCTTCCCCTCAAAGACACGCTCTGCTCAGTGTCTTCTTCATCCTCAGCACAACTGAGGCCTCCGAGCTGGGGCCAGCTCCTCCCAATCCCTGACTCTCCTCTCACTGTGCCCTGACCCGACTCTCTCTGCGTGCTCCTCTCCCCAGGCTGGGCAACCTTGATCTGAGTGCCAACGTGGGCACACACATTCCTATCCTCCTCTCTGATTTAGCCGGCTTGGGCTGAGCACCATCCCCACCCCAGGCTACACACACACAAAGTTGCTGTGGTGCTCAGGGTGGGCGGATCCCAAGTGCTTAAGGAGAGTGTATGGGAGGAGGACGAAGCAGGCTCCTGTTAGCAGGCTGTGGTGAACCGAGGGGTCAGACAGCAGACACAGATCCTGCAGAGTCTGAGCTATCAACAAAATGTGATTTCAGAAAAGGACAGGGCAACTTTGGCCCTTAGGATATAATGGTCCCTCGGATGGCTAATCCTAAAATACAATTAAAAATATTCCAGAGAAAAGTGTGCATCCAAGGTCTGGCTCAGTGGGCACGAGTGTTTGCTCTGGGGGGGACCTGAGTTCAAATCACTGGTACTCGGAGAAAGCTCGGGCACAGTGTGTGAGCCTGTAACCCCGGCATTGAATGAGCAGAGGTGAGGAATTAAGGATCCTACATCCCAACACCGAGATGTCCAGGTTCAAGACAAAATTGCCATTTCCGTAGCTGATTTGGATAACAGACGTGCGCAGAGCTGGATGTGCAAGCCAGCCTTTCTCAGCCACTGAGCTCTGAGCACGTGTATCAAACTCTCAGAGCCCCAGAATACTCAGGTATGGGAGGTGTCGCTGGTGAGAAGGCTTGGGGGAGGGGTACTTGCCCACACATCAAACCTGGGGATTGGAGTCCAATCGTCAGATTCAGATTCATTTAAAGATGGTGGAACAGAATAAGCCCCACAGAGTTGACCTCTGACCTCTATCTAAGAGTGCACTATGGTACCTGTTAAGTCTCAACCCCTAGGACAACAGCTGAGGTGCCTGTTTAACACATCAAAGTAGACTTGGCGGCCAGATTCTCCCAGCATCCCTCAGCCCCAGAGGATACAGGGCCCTCCATACCGGCATACCCCATCCCTTACCCTGGATTCTCCAGTCGGGAGTGGGGTGGCAGTGGGACTGCTCTTCCCTATATAATCCCACCATTTCGGGTACCTGCTCCCCCCTTGCCTCACCCTCCTCCCATGGCTCAGGGTCATGTTCACTCTGGACTCTCCCAGATGTCTCTGCCTTTGGTTATGCTCTCCCCTCCAACTACAATAAACCTTCTCGTCCACCACACCTAGGAGCAGTCATGTTCTTTTCTTTCCTTTTTATTTTTTTTCATACAATGCACACACATGTATACACATGCATACATATGCACACACATAAATAAATCCAAAGGAAAAAAGGGGTAGTAAAGACTGAAGAGAGCTGGAATGGTGAGTGGAGAAACCTCTGATGCAGCCTCCTCCCCAGCCAACCCCCTGCCTCAGACCTTCCTGTCTTTCCCATACTGTTGTGTATCACAGGCCCCTGGAGGACCAATCACATCCTCAGTGTCTCTAACTTGGCCACCTCACCTCACCTATGTGTCACCACATGACTTTACAAACAGGACCTCAGCATCCACAAACCAACTCTCTGGGTTCCCATCAGGACTGGGTTGAATCTGAAGATGAAATTGTGGAGACCAGGGGGGCCCTATGACTGTGGGTTGCTTGCATCTGGAAACATGGGCTCCCTTGAATTTCCTGATTCTGCAATCCCAAGCCATCTATCCTTCCTTCCTTCCTTCCTTCCTTCCTTCCTTCCTTCCTTCCTTCCTTTCTTCTTCCCCTCCCTCCCTCCCTCCCTCCCTCCATCTCTGTCTGTCTGTTTCTCTCTGTGTCTGTCTCTGTCTCTCTCTCTGTCTCTCTCTCTCTCTCTCTGTGTGCATGTGTGTGTGTGTGTGTAGTGTGTACATGCATAAGCTCATAGTGGACTTTGTGAGCCATCCACCTTGCTTTGTCTGTTGGTTTGTGTGGCTTTTTGAGATAGAGCCTCACTGGGCTCAAACTCACAGAGATCTGTCTGTCTGCTTCTGCCTCCTAAGTGCTGGGTGCTCCTTGGTTTTTGGACACTGGCCTGGATCTCATCAATCCGGCTGAGCTGGCTGCCCAGTGAGTCCTAGAGATGCCCATGTCCCAGCGCCTCCTCCGTGCTGAGGTTCTAAGTGCACACTACCATGCCCAGGTTTTCACACAGGTTCTGGGGATGGGCGGCAGGCATTCATACCTGCACTTGACCCACTGAGTTACTTGCCAGCCTCGCTGTTTTCTGACCCTAACTCTTGCTGCCTGGCCACTGTGGACCCAGCTTCGTTTTAAGAGGCACGACCCAGCCTTCAAAGCTTGGCCCAGTTGAGAAACTGGCTATGAGGGAGACAACTGGACCCTGCCCACAAGAACCAGGACAGAAAGCCTTGCCCACATGCAAATCACAGAGGTCAGGTTCTCCTGAGATTTGCATGCAAATAGCAGCTTTAAATGTTTTTTTTTAATCTCTAGAAAGTAAACAGGAATTGTTGGGAGGCCAGGTGTGTGGGATCTGAGGACGCCAGCTCCTTGCGGAAATGGATTTTCCTTGGAGTATCGGATTCCTCAGTTCACCTGGTGAACCGTTCACCTTTTAGGGCTTCTCCCTCAAAGAAATATTTTCTCAGGAAATCTCAGAAAATCAGCTTCCACAGCTAAGCCCACGGAGACGGAATGTTCCTAGGACATGGCGCTGTGGTACACATGACAGCCTAGATGACTTTCTTCCTTGAGGAAGAAAATGAGGGCCTTCGAAAGGAGGGGACAGGCTTTCCAGGAAGAGGAATAGCTGCAGGTTGGGCCACCTCAGAGGTATTGGAGTGTCTGCTCTCACTGTTGAGCCCCAGGCTGGTAACCCGGCCTAGGCAGCAGAGAGGGCGGGAGGCAGCAAGACTGACTTGGTGCAAGGCTGGAGCAAATGGACCACTCAGCCAAGCTCAGTTTCCTTTCCTGAGGTCCATGGCCGCTTTACAGGTGAAATAGACAGACCTCAGGCATCTTTGTGGTACTGCAGTCAGGTTTGACAGAAGTCATGCAGATCACAGCAGGTACTGCCTTTGAATTTGCTGTAACCTGGACCTAAGATGGCTTTGTCCCCAATCCTCCAGTCAGCATCCTGTATTGGCATTCAACAGCATTAGCAGGTGCAGGACACTTGTGTCCCCAGCATTCACCTTTGACCTTTGCACAGAGTCCTCCTCTTTTCTCAGCACCCTGACCAAATACCCAGCAGGAACAAGGAAGAGAAGAAGGGCCTATTTGGGGTCATAATCTTAGAGGGCTCAGTTCGTGGCCCTGTGCACTTGAAAGGAACATCAGAGCAGCAAAATCATGCAGGAAGAGAGCTGTTCATGTTGTGGTAGACAGGAACAGAGCAAGAGATAGAAAGTTGCCAGGAACAGGAGCTCCCACAGACTCCTCCCCAGGGGCCTACTTCACCAGGTGCCCCACCCTCTAAAGTTTACAGAACCTCAACTGGGCACTAAGCCCCCCAGCACAGGAACTCATGGAACATGTTTCGTATTCAACATTCTACCCCTTGCTCCTCATCCATGGCTGTCTTACAAAATAAATGTATCCCCAAGAGTCCCTGTAATGACCCAAAATTAACCTGTAAGCCTGACTGATGCAGGGACCAGGTAACTTCCTGGAATGATGGGAAATGTAGTTCTTAAAAAAATAACAAGGCCTCATGGGAAACTAAAGTGGCCTATAGGTTTGTCCTTATAAGTCCCTGCAACATGTGTTTTGGTGCTATTCTCAACTAGGAAATTCCAGGGAGTGGTCCTGACCAAAGTCCATTCTTGATCAGCATTTAATATTTAGTAAAGCTTGCTTTAAATTTGGCCCAAAATGGTGGAACTGGGGCTGGGATTTAGCTCAGTGGTAGAGCGCTTACCTAGGAATAAGGCCCTGGGTTGGTCCCCAGCTCAAAAAAAAGAACCAAAAAAAAAAAAAAATGGTGGAACTGGTTTTCTTCCAGCAAATCTCAGGATTGACATCCCCCGTAGTCTTAACGCTGCCAACAGCGTTCAACGCTAATCCCACCCATTTATTTATATTAGCTAGAACTTTCTATTCTTTAAGAAAATTATTTATTTTTATGTGTGCATGAGTGTGAGTATATATGCTTCTGCGTATGCAGGTACCTACAGAGGCCACAAGGGGTCGTCAGATCCCCCCAAACTGGAGTTACCTTCATTTATGCGTGCTCTGGTGCTGGGATCGAACAATGGTCCTCAAGACAAAGCAGTAAGCACTCTTCATGGCTGAGTCATCTCTTTGGCCCACAACATTGCTAACAAACAAACGAATCCCAACAAGTTCTAAATCTCTAAGACTGAAGGCAACTCTCAGCTGTAAACCCCAGAAAAAATTCTAAAAAGCAAGTTAACCTCCAACCAATACACAGTAGCAGACACTCCTATTCCAAAGGGGAAGGGGAAGGGGAAGGCGGAGTGCTAATCCCACCAGGCAATAGTAAGACCAGAACTGTAATTTTGAGGCAAATTTGAAGCAAGCTTTAATTAAATATTGGCCAGGACTCTGGCTGGGTCCTTTTCTGGGTTCCCAGAAAATGGCGACCTGATAAGGCCACAGAATTTTGCATCAAGTCCAATCAGGGGCAAGCACACATCCTGGTGTATTTCCTACCTGTGTGTCTCCAGCCTACATGTGATGAAGCACATCCAGGGCAGTTGGGTCAAACACATTTTTTTTCCGGGGGATGAAAACATGCGGCTTGTTATGTTCCATAAACATTAGCCCCCAGCATTTCAGGAGGCCTCTGTCCTTGGGGGTGGGGCTTACTAGTGAGAGGCATTTTTGTTTCATGGATCACGTAATTAAATTTTTGTTTCACAGGTGATTAAAATGTGAAACTTAGCTTTGGCTTTCACAGGCTCACCACAACAGACACTGAGTGGGATAGGCCTATCTGGGAATATGATGTCTTAGTGAGCTCCCGTGGACTTGGAAACTCTCTGCTACCATCTTGCTATTTACAAACCCTGTGACCTCACTCTTGGACCAGCTCCACTCACTGACTGCTGCTTCCCTTGCCGGCCAGATGATCTGTATTCTTGGGGTCTCTGCCATACTTAGGCTTCCTCCTACAGCTCCATAGACTTTCTTTCAGGGAGAAGGGGCTGTTCACAGGGATCTTCCCCTGGCCACTCCCAAGTCTTCCTTTGAAACTTGCGTACGAACCCCCATTCTCCCTTCACCCTTGCCTTCTGCAAAGCCAGCGTCTGCCACCAGCTCAGTCTCAGGCCGACCCCGGTAGACCACAAGTGCAGCAGCCTCTGAGTACCTGCAGCTCTTAGCAGGGTGAAATGAATCACAGGAAACAACTTCCTAGGCAGCTGTGTGCGCGAGCAAGGTGCCTCCTAGGTGCACTCTTCTCAAGGAAAAACCGGGATGGGTGGAGTCCAGCTAATCCCTGAGACGCCCTTAAGACATCTTTGCTATTGTCCTGATTCAAAGTACTTGACTTCTTTTTAAAGATGCTAATCTCTTTAACAACCGCACCCTGCTTGTATAAAAACTTTCAATGTTCTATTTTTCTGGCCAAACTCTCGAGTTTTTAAACCCGCCTCCATTTCCAGCTCTTTTTTGATATTTTTTTTTTTCAGTGTAAACCTGGCTAAACAGAGTATGTAAGATCTGTGCCAGTCACACACCACACTGCCTCTGAAAGTCCTTCCTCTGAACTAGTGTTTAGTTAAACTGCAACCTCACTCAACATCTCATGATTCAGTGAGGAAGAATCCCTCCATATTATATGAAGGTCAACTAGTCCAATCCCAGGGACTCCTGTTCCCATCTAAAACCTCCTGTGTCTCAGCTCTCTCCATTCCTGTCAGCTTCTGGTCCTCTGAACTCTCACGAGAACTTTGCAGTACTCTGGGCTTCCCCTGATCTCAGCTCTAACCTCTTTTAGATTGATCTAGCAAATTAGTTACAAAGACTGATACACAACATGGCCAGGTTTGGTCACAAAAGCTGCATCACTTCTCTGCGTCATTTCTTTGCATTGGTTACTTTTGGGTTGCTTTGACCAAATTGTCTGAGAGAATAGCTCACAGGGGATGAGAACAATGTGTTTTGGTTCATAGTTTCAGGGGACTCTATGGTTGCTTGGTCTGTGTGCTTGGGCAGAACATTGTGGCAGTAAAAAAGCACATGAAGGACGAGGCAGTTTGCGTAATGGTAGACGAGAAACACAGTAAGAAGGGGCCATGAATCGGGTTTCCCAAGGACCCGGCCCCTGTGACCTTCTAAGTAGATCCCATCTCCCAAATTTTTAGAACCTCTTAAAATAGCAATACTAAGACAACAGCCCAAGTTCAAACCAGAAGACTCTAGACATATGCAGCTGACATAGCCAGGAAGCTTAACAGAAATTGTGAGTCTCACATCTGGAAACAGGACATCCAAGATCAAGGCACTGCAGGGATGGGGCCTCCTGAGGCAGGTATTCTTGGCGTGTGTAGAGCATCTTCTCCCTGTGTCCTCCTACGGTTGTCTTCTGTTCACACCTGGATCCTGTTCTTACAGAGACTAATTTCTCTGACCTGCCACAAAGACCTAACTCTGACCTCACTTCATCAATGGTTCTCTTTCCAAACATAGTGACATTGTAGGGGACTGAGGACCAGGACCTCAGTGTGTGGATTCGGGAGACAAGGGAGTGGGGACAGTTCAGATCATAGCAACCATGAGAAGTTCCAATGACCTCTCCAGCAGCAGCATGAGATGCAGACATGGATCCCTGGGCCACCAGACACATCCCTTCATTGTAGTCTTCAGGTGAGAGGAAAACAAACATTCACAGCGTTAAGCTATTGAGATGTGGGGATTACTTAGTAAATCCTGGCTTGTCTGACTAATACACCAGAGATGACATCAGCACCCTCCGTGAGACAAGCATTCAGATAGACATTACTAATCCATCTCAGCACTGTGCTTGAGGTAGCCAATACCAATAGATGTGTGGAGTATACGATGGTTAGGACCCTTCTAGTTCACTGTCACCAAGGAACTTAAGCCATCTGAATTTTCCCATCAAATGACACAGACATTACTATCTATCTGATGTATTCTCACTTTCTGGCCTTGTAGGTGCTGTGGTATGGGAGTGACCCCTCCATTTTCTCAGCTGCTTTGTCCCCCATCCTGTCCATGTCCTGCCTCCATGGTTCTGGGAGGTTAAGCTCCCCCTTAGTAGTTTAGTAGAACTGAGTAGAAACTTGTTCCTGGGTCGATGCTGGAGTGGGCAGGCTGCCCCGACGTGAGCTCGTTTTGTCTTCAGGGTGTGCCCAGCCTCAGACCCAGGAAAGGTGATTTCACTTTTTGGCTGGGGCTGGAGTCCTGTGTTGGCGGTCAGATCCCTTTCCCCAAATCTGTCCTAGGGAAGGGCCCTCCTGGGACACGAGCTTCAAGCAGACAAACAGAGTGAACACGACTTTTTACAATGGGGCTTTGATCTGCCTAATGTCACAAGGCAGGCTGGGGACAGATGCCAGGCTCGGGTGATTCCTGGTTCCCACAGGAGGGCCCTGTGCAGGTATTCACACGAGGAGCATCTTGGCAGGCCTGGGCCTGGGTCGGTGCCCATCATAATTAGGTTTTGGAAAAAATGGTGGGTGAGGTATGTTTGGCTAGGGCTCCACCTTCCTCCAGCCCCAAGGAAGTGACAGGAGAGAAATGGGGAACAGAGGAAGCTGTCCCCACAGGTGCAGGCTTGGTTGCAGGGGGGTGGGGTGGGGGTAGATGAGATCCTCCTGCTGTCAAGTAGTGTGCAAAAGGAATTCTTGTGGTCAGGAGTGGCAGTGGGACACAAAGGCTGGGCTTGCACACCCGACAATACATACTCTGTCCTTCCCAGTGGAGGTCTTTGCCAAGGCACTCAAAGAATGGGCTGCCCAGGTGAATCCAAACCACTGGTCCTAGAAGAACGTGAAGAAGCTGGGGCTGTAGGGATGTCCACAGAACGATGGCTACTCCAGTGCCCATGAGTCCTCCAGGGGCCCTTCCTCAGGCTGTCAGGCCACATTACCCTCACCTGTGCTCAGGAACAATGGTCACACCTGGGACTCACTCCCCAGGTGATGGTCCAGGCAGACACACAGCCCACATCTCCTGCCTGCAGCTCAGATTTCCCTGGCCGGCTCCCCTGGGACAGTGCAGCCTGGAAAGATAAAGGGATGGTGGTGGGGACGTAGGTGGCAGGAAGCTGGTTCCTCTGCAGACTCAGCCATCACAGAGGTTCTTTCCTCTCGGGAGCACTGAAGCACCTCTTAGGAGCTGCTCTTTCCTGCCAAGGCCTGCCACAACTCCATGTTGGCTTTGCGGGTAGGCGGTGAAGTCAGCTGGGAGGTGGAGGTGCAGCTGTGTTTAATGCTCACCCAGGACTCATTCGCTAGCCACTGTGTCAACACTCACCAGATGTCACAACCAGCCTCGCTCACTTCCACACTACTTGGGGAAACTGAGGCTCAGAGACGCAAGAATAGGAAGCTAGTAACAGCCGAGTTGCACTCTCTGTACCCACGCCCACAACCGAGCCCTCTACTCTGCCACCTCCACCAACCCAGCACTTTGAGCTCTAGAAGGGGCCTCTTTACACCCCTGGCAGAGTCACACCTCCTCCGTGCCCACCTCTGGGGGCAGAGACCATCATTGTGCCCCAGCTCTCAGGCAAGTCTGTTAATTAAGAAACTAACAAGTAATAACGGGACAATGGCAGACTCGATTCCCTGTTTCAAGCACACTCTTGCCTCTCAAGTGCCTTTAGCAGCAATGGACAGGGAAAGAAGCTTGCTACTCCCATTTCACAGATAATAAATGGAGGCTGCAAGTGAGGGGCCCTTGAGGTCCCCAGCTGCTCAGTAGTACCAGGTTATAGGTTTGAGGGTAGAGAGAAAGGAGAAAGCAACCAGGCTCCTCAGATGCCCCCAGTGGTGATCAGGTCAGCAGAAGTGAGGATACCCTGAGGAGATGCTTATGGATCTCCCTTTACCTGTCAGACCACTGAAACAGCAGAACCCAAGGCATCAGAGTTTTCCCAGGAGTCTCACGCTGGGAGAGGGAAAGGTTGAAGCCTGGAGCTATACAGAGAGAGAGTTTGTCTCCCAGAGACCTCGCACAGGTCTGAGAACTTGTCAGACCACCTTGCAGGAGAGACTGGAGCTAAGACAGTGATGGGAAAGTGATGGGCAGGACCACACCCTGACCAGGACTCTCAGCTCTGCACTCCTCCTGCCCTCTGTTGAAACCTGAGTCTCATGTCTGGATCCAGGGAGTGACTGGACATCTTTGTCCCTCTTCTCAGTGTGCCCCACACTGAATAGCTCTCCCCTCAGCTTTCACTATTACTTAGCTGTTTAATCAGCCTGTTGATGACAGTGGTGGTGACTATTAGAGTCCAGGGTCCAGGGTCCAGTACCACCTATCTAACATCTCCAGTACTACCAATGTGTATGCCATGAGGTCAGCAAGCCTCCATATGTCAGCCATACCATAATAGCTTCTGCCTTGAGTCAAGGAGGTGGAGACTATCCTTCCATCCCAGCAAGAACATAACACACACACACACACACACACACACACACACACACACACACACACACACACACGGAATCCTCTGGCATGTTTGTATAGGTGACAAGAGGCTATCCACACATGGCATAGTGGGCCAGCCAGACCCCTGCCCAGCACTGAGCATGTGCAGGTGGCAGTGGACATGTGTGTCAGCATCCAGATATCAGCACTGCACACCAAGTACAACAGATCCTCAGCCTTGTGGGGTTGACTGGGCCAGGGGTGGTAACCCACACTGCTGAGCAGATCCTCTGACTCTCTGAGCCCCAGAGACGACATGAAACCCAGAGTCAGCCTCCCCTGGATGACCCGACCAGTGGATGTCTGTTGATGTTGGCACCTGACCAAGGACAGAGCCTCAGGGCTAGAGCATCTTGCCCAGTGAAGTCTTGGCTGTGTTTGGAAGTTCTGGCACCTTCTGCCAGGAACCTGGTTTCCTGGGGGGAAGAACGCTATTGCCTAAATGGGGGTGTCAGGGACTGCCTTGGGGAACCCCAGCGGGGTTCCTTCGGCTGCTTTGATGCTCACAGTCCCAAAGGCAAAGAGCCCCTGCCTCCACTCTACAAGACCTCCCTCAAAGGGCCAGGCTCTGCTCTTCAGTGCACTGTGGTGGGGTTTGGGCTGTGGGACTGTCACATACAGAGAACCGTTAACCAGACTTGCAAGACACACAAACACAACACACACATATACCACATACACACACACCACAGACATCACACACACACCACATGTATAGTCCACATACACATACACACATCATACACACACCACACAATCTATACACACACACCACACAATCTATACACACACACACACACACACACACACACACACACACACACACACACCCCACACTGTGCACAGAGCAGTGCAGTAAGGCCATCAAGAGGGGCAGGAAGATGGCTGGCCACAGAGCAGAGCAGAGGCTGGGGCCTGAGTCTGCGTGGCATCCAGCACAGGGGAGAGGATGTAGGGTGGGAGATCTGGAAGACAGACCAGGAAAGTAGAAAATAAACTCTAGGTGGCTGCACTGAAATATCACATGGAGCAGAGCAGGTAAAAGGGGCCACCTGGGCAAAGCTGGGGACCTGAGCTCCACTCCTGGAACCAGGTAAAGGTAGAAAGAGAGAAATACATGAGAAAGCTGTCGATGACTCAACATGTGGGTCACAACACGCACACCCCCATACATATCACACACACACACACACACACACACACACACACACACACACTGATAATAATAACACGTAAAAAGAAAGGAAACAATTGGAAAACTGGGGTGGTGAAACTGAGATCATTTCCAGGCCTTGGACGGTGGAGGGACAAACCACTGTGGCACTCTAGCTGGGGCTGTTCCCAGACCACACCAAGTTAAGGAGACAGCGAGGGATCTTCTGGAGACCAAGGCAGCTGGAATTCAGAAGACAGGGCACTGAAAAAGAAGTTAGGCAGAGAGAGGCTTCCCAAATAGTAACAGGATCTTTGAGTCTGTCGATGGTGGAGACAGAGGCTCTGAGAGGCTGGAGAGAACTCTGCTGCTTGAGAGCTGGGGGCCCACCTGTGGGCAGAGACACCTGAAGGATCCTCCAGCCACAGCTGAGATCTGCTCCTGGGAGAATGTTCTGGAAGATTGTGCCTCAGTCACAGACAGCTAGTCCTGTGGTGCAGGTGCCCAGGAACAAAAAACAGATCCGTGTGTAACTTCTCTTCTGGAAACAAACCCCATCATCGCTGTAAAGCAAGACACATCCAACCAAGCTCAGAACAGAGCGCCATGGACAGAGCGCCATGGACAGAGCGCCATGGACAGAGCGCCATGGACAGAGTGCCATGGACAGAGTGCCAAGCAGCTGAACAAAAACTACCAGACGTACCAATAGCCAGAGACTCCGATGCAGAGAA
The DNA here is from genome assembly GCF_011064425.1 of Rattus rattus. Classification (NCBI taxonomy): domain Eukaryota; kingdom Metazoa; phylum Chordata; class Mammalia; order Rodentia; family Muridae; genus Rattus; species Rattus rattus. The sequence goes on along the minus strand of NC_046155.1, from coordinate 4,590,727 downwards.
AAACCAGTTAAAAGACCCGTGGGTGACAGATGGAGGACACAGGAGCCAGGAACTTCAAAGGCTGTTGGAGATGTATTCAAGATCTGGGCCTAGAGGCTCTAGCCACTGGCAAGGCTGAGGCAGAAAGACTGTAAGCTCAAGGCCAACCTGGGCAATACAGCGAGACTGTGCCTGCATTAGTTAATCTGTCAGGTGCTCTGCTGAAAGCAACCTAAGTGAGGTCTGTTTTGGTTCACAGTTCCAGGTACAGTTCATCGTGGCGAGAAAGCATCGGTAACGGAAACCTGAGGTGTTTGATCGCATTGTACCTCAAAAGCAATCTTAGATTTACTAAAGTTACTAATAATGTAAAAAAAAAAAAAAAGCTAGGAAAATTCTGTAAGAAATGGAACCTAAATCTTTGTGACCTTGGATTAGGTAAAGATCTCATGTCTATGTCTCTTGAGGCACAATCAATAAACATATTGACATTTTAAAAATCTAGGGCTGGAGAGAAGACACATCAGTCAAGAGTGCTTACTGAAGTCAGGACAGTGGGGATGCATGCAGTGGATCTCGGAGTTCAAAGCCAACCTGGTCTATAGAGCAAGTGCCAGGGCTACACAGCGAAATCCTGTTTCAAAACAACAAAGAAACAACAGAGTGCTTGCCCTTCAATCATGAGACCTAGGGTTCAAATCCCACATGAGGTGGCTCGCAATCATCTGGCACTCCAGCTCCAAGGGGTCAAAATCAAATGTCCTCTTCTGGCCTCCCTGGACACCTACACACACACACACACTCACACACACACACATACACACACACACACACATACACACACACACACACACACACACACACACACACACACACACACACACACACACACACACACACACATACATACACACTCACACACACACACACACACTCACACTCACACACACATACACTCACACACACCCACACACACACACACACACACACTCACACATACACACACACACACACACACATACACTCACACACACCCACACACACACATACACACTCACACACACACATACACACACACTCACACACACATACACACACACACTCACACACACACACTCATACACACACACACACACGGGAAAAATCAATCTAATAGCTCTCTATATAGATATAGATGATATAGATTATGCAGATAATATAGATTATCGATATAGGTGTAGACATAGCTATATGAAGAAATTCTTAAATAGGATGTCATCAAAATGTCTCCTGCTGAATGAAAAGGCAAGCCCCATGCCAGGAACAAATATTTGCAAGCCACATACTTGGAGAATTTGGAACTCTCTCAGCAATGGGAGAATAAGCCACGTGATTGACAATAAGCCAACTCTCTGAATAAGGATTTCCCCTGAGCTAGAGATAAATACACGTGAAAGGCTTCACCTCCACCAGTCACCATGGCAACCAAACTAAAACCACATTGCAATAGCATGATGCACCCCTTAGAGTGGCCAAACAACTGATAGCTGGTTGTTTATTCTTTGGGGAGGGACCCTCACAGTACAGTGTGCTTTGTGGATGCAGTTATAGGAAGGTGTGTTTCTGGGACATACGAACATTAGTTCAGACACTATGGGAAAGAGCTGCTTGTAAAAGTATAAACTTATCACAGGACTCTAAAATCCTAAGTCCTGTACGCAAGAGACAGGAACACAAAGATGATAGGCATACTCATGGAATCTTGTGTGTGCTTTTAGGAGGAATTGTCAAAGTCTGCAAATGCCCCTTACAATATTCCACGGAATGGAAGAACCTCCACAACAGATGAACAAACAGAGGGACATTTGATAGAGTACTATACAGCTATGTAAACAGAAGGACATTTGATAGAGTACTATACAGCAATGTAAACAGAAGGACATTTGATAGAGTACTATGCAGCGATGTAAACAGAAGGACACTTGATAGAGAACTATACAGCGATGTAAACAGAAGGACACTTGATAGAGTACTATACAGTGATGTAAACAGAAGGACACTTGATAGAGTACTATACAGCGATGTAAACAGAAGGACACTTGATAGAGTACTATACAGCGATGTAAACAGAAGGACACTTGATAGAGTACTATACAGCGATGTAAACAGAAGGACACTTGATAGAGTACTATACAGCGATTGATAGAGTACTATACAGCGATGTAAACAGAAGGACACTTGATAGAGTACTATACAGCGATGTAAACAGAAGGACACTTGATAGAGTACTATACAGCGATGTAAACAGAAGGACACTTGATAGAGTACTATACAGCGATGTAAACAGAAGGACACTTGATAGAGTACTATACAGCGATGTAAACAGAAAGACACTTGATAGAGTACTATACAGCGATGTAAACAGAAGGACACTTGATAGAGTACTATACAGCAATGTAAACAGAAGGACACTTGATAGAGTACTATACAGCAATGTAAATAGAGGAATGCTGAGAAGGAGGGAGAGAAAATGCTGGGAAGGAGGGCTAGGAATACTCAGAAGAAGGCCTCAAGCTCCTGGCCTGGAACTTAGATTGAGCTCCAGAAGCTGAATCTATAGCAGTACACGATGGCTGTACAGGGAGCAGAGGCAGAGCTTCCTGTCTCTCCCCTGGAAGATGAGGAGGAAGACTGCAAGGTGTGCACAGTGGCTTCCTGTCAGCTGTCACTTGATGAGGGCCCTTCCCAAGCTGATGCTTACCTCAGAGCATCATCCGGTGGCCACCATAGACCAGTATCAACCTGTTGAGAGTGCGAACTTTTAGGGCAGGCTCCCAAGCCCAGAAGAAGCACCCAGCCCCCTCCAAGTTGAGCTGGGAGATCTCACTCTCCTGTTCTGCTTCTGTCTCACAAATGTGTGGCTCGTGGCCTTTGTATATGTGAGAGTTGGTTCTGCTTGAAACTCTCCTCTCCTGGCAGGTATTTCTCAGGGATCTCTCAAATCTCTTCCATCAGGGCAGTCATCCTGGCCACTCTAGCACTCTCACCCTCACAAAGATATCCAGATGCCCACCCAGACACCCATACTCTCACCCAGATACGCACATGTCCTCAGAACTAGAGCTTCATGAGGTCCTTCACAGCCTAGCCACACCCTGCCTACTTACAGAACTGAGCTCAGGATGGGAACACACAGATCTAAGCTGTGGATCTCAAGAGGTGAGGAGAACAAGGGTCTTGGGAGCTAACTACCATGCCTATCCCTGTCCCTAGAGGCTGAGGTGGGGATATCACCCTTGGCTGGGTCACCTTCCTCCCTCTCTCTCCACCTGAGGTTCTTGTTCAAGTTCTCCTCTTCTTCTGAGAAGAGTTCTAGACTGAAGGAAGGGTTCCTTGGAGCTCCCACTACACCATCCTTAGCTAATATGTGGATCAGGTGCTGTGGTAACCGTTCCACACCGATGCTTCTTTGGAATGTAGCTGAGGACAACCCTTGTCAAAGACCATATCACAAGTCATCTCAGGACCTAGCACTAGAGCTTGTCCTCAACAACCATCAGTTGAATGGAGAAAGGACTGATGGATGGAGGATGGATGGAGGGAAGGATACCCTGGATTTTAGGTGGGAAGATGGGTGGAAGATAAGTAGATACCCTGATGGTCTAGGTGAATGGGTAGGTATAGGGTTGTGGGTCCCACATTTGCTATGCCTCAGGGCTCACAGGGAGGCAGGACGCTGGAAGTGACCACACTTACCCACACTGTCACCGGGCAGGTGTTGGGCCATCGGGAAACCCCGGGACACTGCTCCAGGGGTGGGAAAGTGCAGTCTGAGATTACAGCTCAGCCAGAGCTGGTTTGTGGGTCCCCGGGCGTGCAAGGAGGCCGGGACTGTCTGGTTCTCAGGCCCTTGGACATCCAGGTGCCCACTTGAAGCTGCAGAAAAGCTAAAATGGAGTGGGGTCCTACAGGTTTGATCTAGCCCAGGCCAGGGAAACTCCAGCTGGTCCCTCAGGGAGAGTCCTTGGCTTGATGGCAACAGCAGGCTTGGGCTTGTGCTTGGTGGCAGTCATAGCTGGGAGCACAGAGGGGCCTTCTACGGGAGATTAGAAGGCAGCTCTATAGGCAAACGCTTTCTCCATGGCTCCCCATGGCCCTGGATCCCAATGAAAAGAGGCAGTCCATGGTTTAAAGACATTTATTGCCATGGTGGAAGGTAGATGAGTAAAACCATACCCCACTTCTCAGGGTGAGGCTGAGATTCCTTTTGCAGGGAGGAACGTCTGGGAAGGAAATCTTATTGGCTAAACCCTCTGGGCCTTTAGGTAACTCATTAAAATGGGGATCTGTCTTGAGCCTACAGACCACAGGTCATGTCTTCTACAAGTGGAGGGGCTTGGGGTATTGCCCTTATGTGACCAATGGCCACAAATCTATAGGGGGCTGCAGCCAGTGACATGAGACTTATGCCCAGGAACAGGCAAAGCACCTACTATCCCTTTAGGGTCTCTTGGGCTTTGAGCCTTAGCTCAACCAGGTACCAAGAGACCTTTCACAGCCCTACAGATAGGTAGGCAGATGAATGAATGACTGGATGGATAAATGGAAGCATGGAGAGATACATGATAGATGGAAAAGAAATGGGTAAGTATGCAGTTGACTGTATGCATGGTAGAGTGGATGGAAGGATGGATGGATAGATGGATGGATGGATAGATGGATGGATGGATGGATGGATGGATGGATGGATGGATGGATGGATGGATGGATGGAGAGATGAATGGAGAGATGGAGAGATGAATGGAGAGATGGATGGATGGATAGATGGATGGATGGACAGGCAGATAGTAGATATGTGTTGGAGGAGATGGGTAACTCTAGATTGTTGGGTGCCTGGCGAGATGAGCAGGTAGACAGCAGACTCTTGACTAGAGGGAGGGAAAGGGGAAAAAGGGAGAGAGAGAAGGAGGGAGCAGTTAACTGATGCATGGATGAATGCACAGACTACTTTTTCTTGTTTCTACAACAAGGTAGCCTCTTGGGATTCTTGGGGTTTTAAATCCAAGAAAAAACTCAACAGTACTCTACAGAATTCCAACAGTGCCCCAAAGTCAATAATAACTAAAGCTCCCACAGTTCTAAGGGCTATAGTGAATCCTTCCTCCCTTCCTACTTCCTGGCAACCACAACCCATTCACCTCAGGGTATGCTATCCCTCTTCCATATGACATACACATTCATGTTCATACACACAGGGACATGTCTATGTGATAGCCACATGCCCCAGACATCAGGACCTTGCTAAGAGTGTGGGTGAGCCTGGAAAGGCCACACAAAGCCAGCTTCCTTGGGTATCTTGTTCCAGGCAGACAAGGGTGCAGCCTGGAGATGGGGGTTGGGGGGCTGGGAGGAAGGGAGCCTCTCCAGCCCTGCTCACCTGCTCCTGCCATCTGGTCCTGTAGACCTCCCACAGCCCTGCCACCCCTCAATTCTCCTCCCTCTTCTCTCTCCAGAGACCTCTGTGGGTTCTGGAGATTCCCACAATCCTTGTGATCATGGAACTGAACACCTGGGCAGCTTTTGCTTCTTGTGGGGTAATAAATGACACCTGAAGCTGGTTCTCCTCTGGGAAGGCCACAGCCCACAGCCACCACCCCACCTGAGGTCCCAAAGGGACAAGGAAGAAGTAGCTCATTTCTTAGTGGACCCAGGGCCTAGGGACTGTGGTGGTAACTTGGACTTCTGGGAACCCACAACTTGTAAGATCCTCACAGATGATTACAAAAGCTAACCCCGTGTCGTTTATATAATTTGAGTGCGAGGGAAGCCCAGAGCACATACATGTTATTTAAGAGTTATGTGTGTGTGTTACCTTTAACTTTCTGTATATCAGTGTTTTGCCTGCGTGTATGTCTATGCACCACTTGCATAACAGGGCCATGGGAGGCCAGAAGTCGGTATTGGGTCCCCTGGAACTGGGCTTACATAAAGTCCTAAGGCACAGTGCAGGCACTGGGAATCAAACTGTATCCTCGCAGAAGAGCAGCAAGTGCTCTTAGCCTCTGAGCCATCTCTCCAGACTCTCCAACAAATCTATTTTAATTAAACAGTCGTCTGAACTATAAATGGGAAACTCAGAAAGCCATGGCGTTCACACTCCGCAGCCTTCAGAAGGTGCCTCCATCTCCTCTGGCCGCGTTTTAGCTGCTTATTGGTGTGGCACTGATTACGTCACAGACCCCTCCACAGAGACAGTATAGCACTTCAGCCTGCCAAGACTGAGGTGTGGTTAGCTAACTAGCTTAGCACGTAAGATGCCCTCAGGGCAGGGTCTGGAGCAATGGCTCAGTGGTTATGAGCTCTTGTGGCTCTTGCCAAGGACCTGGGTTCACTTCCCAACACCTACATGGTGGCTCACAACCATCTGTATCTACAGTCCCAGGGCATCCCTGGGGTATCTCCTCAGCACAGCAAACAATAAGAATCCCACCATCTACTGGGCGAAGGGCTCACTCGGCACTATAAAGTGCTTACCTTGCAAGCAGGAGGACCTGATATACATTTCACATAAGCCAAGTAAGGTCCAGTACTACAGTGGCAGACACAAGAGGGTTCCTGGGAATTGCTGGCCAGCCAGCCTAGCCTGCTCAATTCATCCAGGCCAATTAGAGACCTTGTCTCACTAAAGCATGTGCATGTGCCGTACGCCATGCACATGTACAAATAATACTGATTTATTTACCTTTTATCCCATAGGGAAGTTCCTTTAGCTTCATGGTCTTCTGCTAATAGTGGCTGCCTCTGGGATACCTGGTCTGTTATTAGTGACTGTGTCTGAGACATTGCCTGTACTTTCTTGCTGGGGAGAGAATCTGTCTGTGAGACATCAACCTGTTCGGATCACTTCTTTCTTCCCCCCATGACCACAGTTGGGCACTTCTGAGACTGAGAGAAGCAGGACGACATAAAGCCTGGTCTCTACAGACCTGAGCAGGGAGCACAGCAGTGAATCCTTCTGGCATCCCTCCTTGAGGTCTACAGAGAGGTTAAATATGAGGCCCACCTGGGGCAGTTATCCCAGGACCCTCCTCATGGGCCCAGAGTGTCCCCCAAGGGAGGTCAAGGAAGACAGGGCCAGGAACTGTGATGGACATATGTCAATGAGGAGCCTTCCAAAAACTTCATTCATTGACAGTCTGAGGGTGCTTCCTGCAAACACCTAACACTAGGTTCTCCTCAACTTCTCTCCCCAGGTCAGAAGTAGGCCTGACACCTAAAGGACTGGCCTGAGGTGCTATGGAAAAAAGGACAGAAGGTGACAGAAAAAAGGCATCCCAGTGAGGGCATGGCCCAATCCACAGGCCCTGGGATTTTGGCCAACAGTCATTCATACCTTTAAGGAATTCTGGACCTGCAATTCCAGACACTACCAGGTGGAGGCGCTCAGTCTTGTAGTCAGAGATACAAGCCTCTTGGTAATAAAGAGAATGTGGGCTGGGCATGACAACCTGAGTTGAGTGAGAATCAGGGAAGAGTTTAGTCAAGTGTGAGAGCTGATCATGGCCCTCATTTTATGGAGATGAAGAGACATTGTCTTTCCCTAAGCCCCTACCTCATCTCCTACCCAACTCCCAACTCACTCTGACCCACAGAGTCTACCACCATGGGAAAGAGTGTCTAGGACCAAGCTCAAGTTCACCATTACTCAAGTAGGAGGGCCCATGGTGTTGGCCAGAGCCTGGAATTCTCCTGAACAGCTTAGCATGACTTTTCCTGCCTTTCTAGAAAGTTCTCTCACACCTCAAGCCTCTGCGATTTCCTTTAGATAATAAGTACCCAGTAAAGCAAGGTCTCCCATCCCCCTTGGTTCCAGGAAGCTATGAAGAAGCCAAGCTTCCCAGAAGTGCAACAGGGCAGCCATGTCTGAGGCCAGCAAGGACGTGTTCTTAGGGCCTCCCTCTGACTCAGATCACCCTGAGTCTAAGGTTCCAGGTCTTGCCCTAGCTCATCTCATCCTCACTTAGGGGTTCATCTTCTTAAACACACTGCCTCAGCTGGGCCACTTGCCATGCCACCCACAGATCTTAGGCTAGTCCACTTCCAGGATCCTGTTGTTTCTTACTCCTTACTTATCCAAGGTTTCCCTGCTTCCCCCATTGACTTGATATGAAGAGCCCATCCTCCACTCCAAGGGCCTCTGTTTGCAACTGCCTGAAAGGACGCTGTCCTCAGCTTCCCCCAATGAAAAGTGGGTTTTGTGATAGCCTTATAGGGAGGGTGGAGACAAGTCCACAGGGCTATGCAAGCAGGAAATCTGACCCATGTTGGCCCACACTGTTCCCCTCACCATCTCTCACTGACACACCTCAAAAGGGTGGCTAGATAATTTATCATATCCTTCTGCTTCAACAGTGGGGCAGGAGAGGGAATATCCGCTTTGTCAGCCACAGTCTCTGGCCCCAAACCCTCCTTTCCCCATGG
>NC_046155.1:4514788-4579788 GCF_011064425.1 Rattus rattus | reverse complement strand
GTCTCTCTCTCTCTCTCTCTCTCTCTCTCATGGCCCTCTCTCTGTGTCTCCTCCTGTCTGTGTTTCTGAGGGTTAGGGTTATTCTAAGGGGCTGGGAGATGCCCAGGAGGTTTAAAAGCAGCAGGTGTGAACAGGACTCACATAAGTGCTCGGTGGGTGTGGTGATTCCCCATAATCCCAGTGCTCAGGAGGCTCAGACAGACAGGGGTCTATGGACCATGATGGCTAGTTAGACCAGTTACGCCAGGATCAGCTGAGAGACTGTCTCAAGGAATAATATGGAGAACAGTGGGCAAAGATTCCCAATCTCATCTTGAACCTCCACACACATGCACCTGAACATATCCATGTATAAACAACACACACATGTACATACAAACACATACACACAGCAAAGAAAACTACCTGAAAAAAAAGTTATTTTAAAAATAGATTGTATGGGTGGGTGGGCAGGTGGAACACGCGTAGAGGCCACCTAGAGGTCTACCCACCATGTGGCCCACCCTTGGTAGGAGCCACTATGATGTACAAGCGTGTGGTGGAGAGATGGGAGAGAAACAAAAGCAGAGTGGTTTGAGCATTATGAAGAGAGACAGAGCTGGAGATGTGAGGGTGGAGAGGAAGAGCTTCATATTCGTAGTCTGCCCGGACACCTGAGGCCATGGTGAAGTTCCACTCTGTGCTGCTGCTGAGGGCCACAACTGGGTCTGTGACCATGCAGCAGTAGGGGTCTGTGTTGATGTCCATGGTTCATATTGCCCTCAAAGGCCATGTGGGTGTCCCGGTCTTGACTGCCACCAGGGACCATGTTGATGGACAAGGGCTGTGCAGAGCTGGCCCCGCCCCTTGCTGGCTATAGCACTGATAAGAACTGGCCCCACCCTTTGCCAGATGCAGCACCAGGGAGAGCAGGCCCTGCACCATGCCTGGGTAGCACAGTAGAGCTGGCCCAGGTGGCACAGGTGCAGGTGAGCTGGCAGGAGGGGATGAACATGGGAGGGCTGACCCTGTCCCTTCTCTGCCATGCAGTGGTGTGGGCGAGCGAGGGTCCCAGCATCCAGGGTGTCCCCAGGGTGGAAACAGGCCTGTCATAGTTACACAAGTAGGAGGCCTCTGGTGATCAGAGAATGTAACAAAAATTGCAGGATGAAACGGAGATGTCTTTAGCAGAGCAGAGTGACACAGTGACCACGGAACCTCCAGAGCCTTGAGCACAGGTCACTGTCAGCACCTGAGATTCTTCACAATACATCTTCTTCCACCACCATGACCCGCTTTCCCTCTGAGATAGGCTCCTCCCACCTGGAGTCCCCCTCAGTAATTGGTCAGAGATGGTGATGTGGCCCATTCCTGGCCAATGAGACTCTTGTTACAGAACCCTGGAATTCTGCTGGCCTGGCAGGAAATGAAGCTTCTCAGGGTGTCACTACCTATGTGCACAAGGGGAGAGGCAGGGAGGAGGTCCGTGGAGCACACCGTGGTGTGAGGGGGTAGGGCCCAATGCACTCTGGCTGAATCCATTTGAGTCATGTCTCCTGTCTCTGACCAACATTCTCTTAGGGATGGAGAGGTTGAGACAAATCCCAGTGGCCTATACCCAGCACATCCATCAGGGCTGCCACTGGCCCTCCACATGGCAGCCGGCTGCGCCTCTCTCCCGGGCTGCTCAGAGTGAGGGGTGTAATTTATGGTAGGAAGCTCTTAACAGCATGGGTGCTTTGGGAGAGCCTGTGACAATAGGCATAAAGCCGGCATTTAACCAGCGTGAATGGAGCCTAGATTTACTGTCTGGGCCAGACGGGATTTTTGTCCACAAGTCATCTCGGAGTACATTGACCACTAAAGGCTTCAACAGAAGACGAGGACCAAACAAAGGAAGTCAATTTTAAAAGGAACTTTGTCAAGGAGGTTTAGATGTCCACCAGATAGAAAAGGCGCGGCTGTCCTCGCCGGTGACAGCCGACCTGCCCAGTTGCTACAGATCAGAGGGAGATGCTAATGAAGTCGTTTGAATGCTGTTTGATGGACCCAGAGAATAGGACCCATGTCCCCAAGCCTGCAGCAAGGTAAAGGAATCAAAGAAGGTGGTGGCCTTTGGGTTTGCTGCAGGGACAAGGCACCATTGTCCCAGCCCCTTTTGCAGCCAAGAAGTGTTTTAAGATACAGTGTTTACCAACAGAGACAGAGACGCACGGCCTGGCTGCCCAGTCCCCCAAAGTTTATGACCAGCAACGAACTTCTTAGAAGGGAAAAGAAAACAGGCTGGGAAAGGCCTGTTCATGAGCTCCAGCACCATGGGGCTGGGCCCAGCCTGACAGGGGGGAGGGGGCACACGGCAGCCTGGCAAAACAGAAGGCCTGGCATGGCAGACACAAGGGTCTTGCCTTTCGGGAACAATCAGAAAGAAGGAGGCTTGACTGTGCTCCCAGTCCCCTGACAGCTCTCAGTGTGGCTTGTCACACTCCTGTCTTCTTACTACAATCCCCTTCCCCTCTTGGGCCCCCTCTCACCCGAGTTCACAGGCTGCAGAGTCTGAGAAACCGTACTGCTCGGCTTGGGTAGGAGAGACCATTTAGGGGCTGATATCCTTGAACTGGCTCCCTGGCCAGTGGTTGGGGCGGTTTCCTCTGAGCTTCCAGGATCATGTCCAACCTCAGCGCTCACTCCAGGCCCTGAACTCCAGTCCCTGACTGCCAGCTCCACTGGACAGGGTCCCTATTCTGTCTCACTCCTGTGAGGCTCTTTCCCTGCAGGCAGAGCCCTCACCTTGGCAGATCCCTGACCTTCCTCGGCCTGATCTACCCTGTATTCACTGCTGTGGGTAGGCAGGCTCTTGGGCCCAGCCTCTGTAGATGGTTCTGTTCCGAAAGGAGTGCCCAGAGCAGCAGCCCAGTCGCTAGGCGTAGTTGAGATAGGTATGTTCTTGGGACACACATCCCAGGGGTGTGGGGGAAAGCAGGGATAAGGTTCTTTGTAGGAACCCTGGTCACATCCTGAAAGGAAGATCAGGTAAAGTAGATGTCTCCTCTCCTTGCCAGGACCTGGGACCCAGGGTCTTCCAACCTTGCAGTTGGGTGACTGTAATTTGGGGCTATTGTGGCAGCCTAGGAGACAGGCTTATCCCCAGAGGGGCTGTATTCATATCTGAGGGCAGACACAGCAAGCAGCCAGAAGCCAAGGGTGGGACATAGTGGAAACAATTCTCATAGGGTTCTGGGAGTAGAAATCTGAATCGAGGTTGGCAAGGTGGGCTCTTCTGCCCCGGTTTCCCAGGAACTGGAGAGAAACTGATCAATGACAAGGAAAGTGCTCCAAGCCCAGGGCAGCACAGGGCCAAGTGGGGATCGGCAAGAACCGCACTCTGAGCTGCAGCCTGACTGAGACTTGGGGCTGCTGTTGCTTTTCAACTGGTTTGATAAGAAGCATAAACGATGGCAAAGCAGTCATTTAAAAACTTTTATTAGCAGAAACCTTCCCCGAACTTAATAAGAACAAGAAAAAGAATGGATAGCTTCGTTAAGGAAGTGTAGGGTAGGAGGCACCCTGACTGACCCTGGGAAGATAGGATGCTGGCCCCATAGTCCCAAATCAGTATCCCTGCTATGGCATTGCCCTAACCCTTCCATATAATGCAACCCCACGAGGGCATGGCAACAGGCACCTAATCCTCTCCACAGTCACACAGTAATGCCATCCATGCTACAACCACCGCCACCCACATAACCATAACCATCACTCAGTGTGGTTAAAGAACCACCCATGGAGGCACCGTCCCCGCTCAGAGTCCATGTCTCCCCATAGCCTGCTGCCCTTTGGTTAGCTCAGGTCCGGATGACCTATACGATCATTTACTGAACCCCTACTCGCTGAACAAGGGTAAGCACTCAGACCATACCAGTGAGCAAAGTGGGCACGAGCCCACACTCTGAGGAGCTCACACATGATTTAGGGCAAGGCAAAGAGCACGCAAGTAACAAATACACAACAAGTCCATGCCGAGGAGAGCAGCACCCCAAGCAACTTCTACATCCCAGCCCCTCCAGGAAGCCTGTGGGAAGACAGAGACGTACATGCGTGAGAAGCTAATGGAACCTCACATTGGATAAAATAAGGAAAGCCCCAGCCTGGAACATGCCAACTCGCCATCACTGGAGTAATGCAGAGTGGACGGAAAGAGCAAGGAAGCTGGCAGCAAGTAGCAACGGGTGAAGAAAACCAGGAAGAAGATACAGGTCGCAAACACCAAGAACGAGGCAGGAGTTGGCACTACCGACATTACAGCACCAAAATACTAAACAGAGCACAAAGTCAACCCAGTGCTCTGGCAGCTTGTGTGATCTTGACCCAGTCTTTGGGGGAAAAAAGTCACAGTATAGATAAATTGAAAAACTTTATTAGGGAAGTTAAACCCACAAGTTCATAATGCCTTCCACTCAAAATCTCCAGGCTCAAATATTTCACTGGAGAATTCTACCAAAGTTTACAGAAGTGTTAGCATAATAGTCCACAGAACTCTTCCCGGGAACAGAAGGAGGAGCCTTCTACCTGTGTATTGTAGGAGTTCTGTGTCATTCTCATACCAAACCAGAGGCAGCACAGGGAAGGGGGAGGAAGAGGGAGGTAGGCCAACTGCCCTTACAAACTTCTCACTGATTTATCTCTAGTTGTCAGATCCTGACCTCCTTCCACAGGGGACTGAGCAGTACACTGTGGCATGGAATATTAGTCAGCAAGGAAACAGAAGAAACTGCCAGACATCCAACCACATGCATTTCCAAAGAGTCATATTGTTGAATTAAGACCACACAATCATGCTAGCCGGCCTTCCCAGGACTAAGAGACAATGACCACCAGCCACCTGGGACTTCCCTGAATGTTTTATTAATAATATCCCAATTCTAGAAACAACTCAGATGGCCATTACAAGTGAATAGATGAAAAAAAACTTAAAAACCAGAAAATACTGGCACCCTAATCAGCAATTTCTGCACAATGTTCCCCCTACTCCAGGGGAAGGGGAATTGGTTAGAAGGCTTTGTTTTACATTTTTAGTTTTCTGGGATAGCTTCTCATGTAGCCCAGGCTACCCTTGAACTTGCTTTGTAGTTGAGGATGACCTTTGACTTTTAGCCCCTTGCCTCTACCTCCCAAGAGCTGAGATTACGGGTATGTCATACACACCTGGCTAAGAAGGCAATTTCCAATAGTTCTCCGTTAATGAATGAGTCACTCAGGGAGATGGGAGAGGCTGAGCCCAAACCAGGGTCCACGTACTCAGTCACTAAAGAAACTGGGCCCAGGAGGTTCCAGAAAGTGATGCCTGGGTAGGAATTCCCCCAGTTACTGGGTAATGCCACAACCACCCCCAGATATGGAGGCACAAGCCTCCTGCTTGTAGGAATACCTGCGCTCATGCAGGCCCAGGCTCTGCTTGAGCTCATGGCCTCTAACGAAGGCATAGGCAGAAGCTCAGCCCACCAGGGCCCTGGATAGGCAGCCTGCAGAGAGGTGGGCAGTCCTGGGAAAGTGAGCGAAAGCCAATCCTGGTGGGAAAAAAAATCCAGGCAGAGGCCGCAGGCTGTGCTTTGCTGGCACAGAGCAGGCAGTTAATAACTGCCTCCAAAGTGGCAGCAAATTCCCAGGGAGGGCAGGGAGACACTGCAAGGCTGGGTTCCATTCCCAAGGGGCTGCATGGGGATTGCCTCACTGAGTGATTCACAGCCATACTTGGAATAGCTAACAACCCGGAGAGAAGGAGTGCGGTGGAGACGCCCCACTTAGGGCTGCGGTCTCTCAAGTGCTTCTGGGGTCTTCGTGCATCGCTCGCTACTGTAAACGCCTCTCTGATGAAAGCCGAGAGGTGCATTAGTCTTTGGGTACGACAGAAAGTCACTATTACATCTAGGGTCTACGACTGGCCTAGCCACAGGTTCTCGCGGTCCTGAGCCTCAACTGCAACCAGAACGTGGTTGGTTGTGCTCAGGACATTGGTGCCACTGTACCAATGGGAATGAGCTCCCAGGTCCACGGTCGCTGTAGCTCTCGGAGTCACAGCTGGATAACATTGAGGATCACTTTCTTCTCCAGCTGTGTGCATGCAATCTTCCAGCGCTATGAAAGCTAGCTGTAGCCGGTCAGAGTACAGCTTCCTGGTCAGCACCACCTTCATTTCTTCACGTTTTATGACTCAAGCACATGGTGTCTCCAGCAACAGATCTGTCAGGTTCTGGAGAGTATCCAAGAGCAGTGGCAGCGGCCTGTAATGTTTGGAGGTCAGTAGGACCCCACTGACCAACAGCTCCCTAAAAACTAAATTGTTCCTGACACAGAGGAATTATCCTGTGGGGTCTGGTAAGGACTTGTCTCCTGACATTCTAGGGTCACCCCAGTTCAATTCTTTTTCTATGTGCACATGCATATGTACTTTGGGAAGTTACCATAGCAATAGGTTTCCATGTGGCTGTTTCGAAAGACGTCAGGGTCAGTTATTCCTCCCCACACTCTCTCCTCTACCCTCCCCTCCCAACCGTACCCCAAGGCTTCGGGTAGCATCAAAAGAGAAACAGGTAAAATTGAAGATTCAAAGGTGACGGATGACTACAAGGAGACATTGTTTTCTGTACACAAGGGCTCCACCCACAAACATCACCCACAGCCATTTGTCCTAGGCCTCCATTCTCTGAAGTGGTGAGACCAGAAAGGGCAGTCAGTTTCCTCAGATCACACAGCACGGGCTGGGCAGAGGGGGGTGTTCTACTGTATGTGAAGGTTCCCACTGAGACAGAGCCTGGGGGAAGGCAGTTGTGAGGCAGGGACATCATTAAAGACCCTTCTCTCCTACTAGTGACATTCTTCGGAGCAGACAGAGACATTCAGCTGAGGGCTACGAATGTTTGTTTCCTTTAACTTGTGTGTAAAAATGCCTCTTCCACAGGTGTGATGGAAAGTGGAGTATTTGAGAGGTGGTCACATCATGAGGTTGAAGCCCTCATGGATGGCATTCGTGCCCTTACAGAAGAGCCCCCGAAGTGTCTCTGCCCCTTTAGAGAATGAGGACAAGGGGACAAGGTACACCTGTGACCCAGGAACTGCCTTTCACCAGGTTCTAAAGCTATAGGCACCAATCTACTAAGCTCTTTGTACAAACACCAGGAGTGCTGAGTGCCAAACCAGCAGGAGGCCATGCATGAGATAAGAAGGTCCTGAGCCTCTGTCCTCTCCTCCCCTAGCTGCCAGCTCTCTAGGTAGGTAGATTCCTTGGCAGAACCCACGAGAGGATGAATAGTTCCTTGACTTCCAGGCTGCCTGGACAAGGGCTTGGAAGATATAACGGTTAGCCACTGATCACTAGGAAAACCAATGACCCTTCCTCTTCTCTGTGCCTCAGTTTCCCATCTGTGTAGGAGGGGAGGGCTGGAACCAAGGTTCTCTGGAAGTCCTTACTGATCCAGTTCTGCAGCAAAGACCTACAGATGATGCCCAGCTCCTCCCAGTGGGAGCTGGGCCCTGTGCTAGAGGGTACTGCTGGACTCTGAGGCAAACCCTTGGCAATGGGCAAGAAGCCTGCGGTTGGGCTAGCCCTTTGATCAACCTGGGCAGAGGAGTCATTCACAGGTCCAGACATGGTCCTGGACAAGTCTTCCTACCTGAAAGGCCCTCCCCTTCCTCCTTGATCCCCCTGTGCTGGAGGGAGGCTCTGTGTACCGAGTGACCCCTCTAGGATTAACCCAGTGCAGCTAAGGCTCCAACAGCTTGTGAGACCATCATGGGCACAGATCAGTAGAACACTCACCCACAGGTAACCAATCTCCAGGAGCCTCCTGCCCCTCCTGCAGCTTGTCTCCACAGCCCAAACCCCTGGTCTGGGCACAGAGGGCCACTCCTTGGGCACAGGACACCCTAGGGTCAATCCCAGCTCTTGACTCCCCTGAGACATCATTTTGTTCAAGCTTTTCCTCTTCCTGGGCCTCCCATTCCAAATTTATAAGATAGGTCTGGGACTTAAATCTTGTTCCTAAAGGTTACAGGGAGAGAGGAGGGGTGGGAAGGTGAAGGGAAAAGGCTGGGGAACCAAGGAAGTAGGAGGGAGAGGAGGGGAAGAGGGAGAGATCCTCAGTGCACTTGCTTAACGTGGGCAATGCCGGATGCCATCCTGAGTGGGGGTGGAGCAGATGAGATGTGTTCCAGGATCCTAGCCCCGTCTAAACAGAAGGAGCCATGTCTGTTCTGGGACCCTCCAGGCCCTCCAAAGTGACTCACATTTACCTCAGGCCCCTGCAGACCGGCCTTCAACCCAGTGAGGCAGCCATTGGAATTTAACCCTTGGAATTTAGCCCTTCTTCCTATTGGAAAGTTTTTTTTTGTTTGTTTGTTTGTTTTTTTTTTTATCGTTAAATCTGATTCCAGGAGTCTCAAAGACCACAGTTTAGGCTGCGTGACTCACAAGCCGTGGGCAGGGAGATGCTGCTGGGGCTTGAGTTTGGGCAGGCAAGGATTCCCAAAGGTGGGTGGGTTTCTTGAATCCTTTCTAGGTCTCTATTTCATAAGCAGGCAGCCAGGGCAAGGCTGACAGACTCAAGCACCCTCAATCCACAATCACGCCCTGCTACCCTGCCCATCTGCCCCTGGTGACCAAGGTGTTTCCTTGGGCTCCTATCAAGAAGCCATGGAGCACTGACTCTCTTGGCCAGCTTAAGGCCAAAGCATGCTGAGAAGCCTTGGGGACAGAGGCAGGGCGATAGAAATGGGTACTGGGCTCCAGAAATGCAGCAACCACTCCAGGTTTCTTAGGAACAGTCATGTTAGTAGTGAGAGTTGCTACCTCTCTAGTCTAACAAGTTCCCCACAGGCCATATGTGCGGCAAAGGCCTGACATATCGCACCGGTTTGCCACCCCACAAGGACGCGTCATGCACATATCCTTATACCCATTTTACAGATGAGAAAACTGAGGCTCAGAAGGGTGAGATAATATACCCAAAATATGAAAGTCAGGATTTGAATTCATGTCTATCTGTTCCTAGCACCTGTCCCTTACCTCTGCCTCCTCGACTTGTTGCCAAAACTTCCTATCAACTCTGTAGATGCCAGCATAAAGCAGAGCGTGAGGACAAGTGTAAGCCCAGTCCTAAGTGATGAACGATTGGATGAGTGAATGGTTGGCATAATGGGTTAGTGGGGGAATGGACACAGAAATGAAAAAAGTAAATGAATGAGAGAATGGATGAATGAATGAAGGACTTCTTATTCTAAACCGAATGGCTGCATTTTCCTAGACTATATTCCCACTTGCTTTAAGTTGGCAGAATTTTGATAATGTCCCCGTGGTCTTTTGGGGCAGCGTGAGTCTCAGAAAGAGCTTGTTCTGTTAGCACAGACGGGGAAGAGGACCGGACACGGGGACCAAAGAGAGTCAGGCAGTGGAGCATAAGCAAAGCCAATCTGGCACCACCATGGGCCTCTGGGGCCACCGCGTAGCTGGTGCGTCCAGAGCTGGTGTCTCTTGGTGTCTGTCTAAGAGACAAAACAAGGGGTGTTCTGGCCCAGTCCCCATGGTCTGGGGAGTCAGTGACTTCATACACCTAATCTGTGTGTGATGCAGACCTACTGAGCACCTCTCAGAGACTCAGCAACGACTCAGAGCGGTGGGAGGAGGCCTGTGTCACAAGGAGTCTTGGTTATAGGAAAGAGCCACAGGGAAGGCGGGGTGACATGATGTTGGGAACATGGAAGTGTCCAACACGGCTGTTAGCACATGTGCCTTGTCTGGTCCCAGCAAAGGCAAGGGCCTTGGGAAGCAGGGAGGGAAATGCACGGAAAGGTGGGCAGAGGGATGCAGGGAGGATTCGGGATGATCAGCTGATGGGTAGATGACAGATGGGTGGACGGAGAGATGAACAGCTATACATACAAAATGACGATTGGATGGATGATGGCTAGATGGGTGAATGGATGTGTGGGCAGAAAGACAGACTGATGGCTGGCTGGCTGTATGATATGCATGTGCAGATAAGTAGATTTACACCCAAACACATATATGGAAGAATGAACTTGGTGGATGGATGGAGGCTGGGTAGGTGGATTGCTGAATAGATGGATGGGTTGGAGGGCACCCTGATCCATCTATTGCCAACAGTGTAGCTACCTCTGTACTGGGAACATGGCCAACAAACGAGAGGGACTCTGAGGCAGGCTGGAGCTGGAGAGCCAACCAGCTACCCCGAGACAGGCCACTGTGTGGGGATCTGATGTGTGGGGAGGCTGAGAGGTGGGCAGTGGCTCGCAGCCAGGACACACAGGCAGCCTCCTAATGGCCCTCCGGGGAAGCCATCCAGCTCGGAGCCTGTGAGCTAGGTCTCCGTCCTGGCTGCCTTTCCTCTTGGGCTGACTGAACAGCATGGGGCAAGGCATCCTGCAGGTCTTGGCTTCATAGACAGGATGGGGGCGGAAGCTCCCACCCTTGGCTGTCTTTGCTGCCAGTGCCCTAGAGGACCATTGCATCTCATGACAAACCTAAGTTGCAGAACCAGGCCTCAGAGGCAGAAAGGTCTCTAAGTTCTCATGGTTCCGGGCCAGATGTCCAGTGGCACTGGTGGAATCCATGGGCCAATCATTGAAATTTGGAGGCCCAGCTAGGACTCCTGACATGGCACGTGTCCTCTAGGAGGAACCTGGAGACCTGTGCTGATATTGGCTCTTCCTGTGCTCTGGGAGCACCTCCAGATGCTGACTCTCTATGGGCACAAGGAGCTGGGGGCCAGGATCCAAGGTGTTCTTCAAAAATAAGGTGAGCTATCCAGTCCCACGTGGAATGTGCCAAAGATACCTGTAAACTGAAGGTGTTCCAAGAGGAACAACATCTATTCTCTAGTAAAATGGGAAGGTGGGGAGGCAAAGAGAGAGGGAGGGGCAGGAAAGGGGGAAGGGAAGAGGAGAAGAATGGAGGAAAGGAGAGAAGAAAGTGGCTAGTGGTAGGTGGTTGGAGGGATGGAGGGATGGATGGATGGGCGGATGGGAGGTGGGTGGTGGATGGATGGAGGGATGGATGGATGGGTGGATGGATGGATGGGTAGGTGGTTGGATGGATGGGTGGATGGATGGATGGATGGGGATGGATGGATGGATGGATGGATGGTGGATGGATGGGTGGATGGATGGATGGGTGGATGGATGGATGGATGGATGGATGGATGGGTGGGTGGGTGGATGGATGGATGGGTGGATGGATGGATGGGTGGATGGATGGGTGGGTGGGTGGGGATGGATGAGTGGCTAGTTGGATAGAGAGAAAGAAGGTTTGTTTTGCTAGACAGTGGATATTTAACTGGTTGCTTGGCGGATTAGTTGGTTCATAACAGTCCTTAAGTTAGTAAATGGCTAGCTTGAATCATGGCCCACCCGGCAACTGAGACAGTGGCAGGCTCGCCTGAGGCTGCACCTGCACACCAGCCTCTCGGCTCGCAAATGGAAACATTGTTGCTCTACGGCTCTTGTTTAATCCGATGTCTTCTTTAAATTGAACTGGGTGTAGAGCATGCCTAGCAAAACCTTCCTTTCCACCCCCAGAACTAGACCACCACCTGATTTCAGTGGTCTCAAGTATCCACAAAACAAAATCCAAGGGCCTCCACTGGTCACTCAAATCTCCCTGTGCTGTGCGTCTCTGTCCCTTACCCACCAGCCCCTACTGCAGCCCTCTCCCTTGCTGAGCTGGGTGCCTTCCCTTCTGTTCATGTGTGTTTAAGTCTTGTTTGCAGAACAGCATGCATCTGGTCTCTGAGTTCAGGCCAGCCTGATCTTCCTAGCAAATTTCAGGACAGCCAGAGCTACGGAGCTACACAGAGAGATTTTTGTCTCAAGAAAAAAAGATGAATGAGGAGAGGGAGGAGGAAGGAAAGGAGGGGAAGTGGAAGAAGAGGAAGAGGAGGAGGAGAGAGGAGGGGAGGAGGAGAAAGAGGAAGAAAAGGTGTCTCCACATGTTCATATACAAACATGCACACCTTCACATACGCATGCAGACATGAAAAAGTCAGCATACCAAGCTCTACACACAGTTGGCTGCGTCTGTTTGCTCCCTGGTGTGTCTCTGCACAGAAGACTGGAAGCAGAGATGACCAGACACTGAAGGTGATTGCCCCCCACGTGTGCCAGTCTGGACTGGTGCCTCCCGCCTTCACAGCCACACAGTAAAGGAGCAGGGACAGAGAGGGGGATGGCGCCAGCTGCTGAGCGAAGGCTTTGGCCTCAGTCCTGAGAGCCCCAGCACTCTGGCAGTGAGAACAGGACCGCCACAGAGTCTGCAGACCCTCCCTCAGCCTTGGGACTGCAGCAGGGAGAGAAACGAGGGCACGGAGTAGGATCTGAGCCAGCTTCCTGCACCACTGAGTGGGATCCGCAGGGATGGAGGTCTGGGAGGGAGAAAACCCTCAGGAGATGGTCGCCCCGCCTGCCATGGAGACAGGGGTCCTAGAGCCCCTAGATGGTAAATTGGCATGTGTAGGAGCTCCTAGACACAGCCCTGGTCAGGTGACATGGACCTTTGCCACAGGTGGGGCACAGACAGAACAAATATTTCCTTAGACATCCTCCCTGCTAGGGGAATACCTAAGGGCCCCTTTTTTCTTAAACCATCAATGTCCAATTTTGACATAGCAGTGAGGAGAAGTCTGAGAGCCATAACGTACAGCTTTGAGAAGCCACACACTGGGGTCTTCATCAGACCCGAGCTCACTGTGTGGCTACCTGAAGATTTATGGAATCCACGGCATGGGCTCATTCCTTTCCCTTTAAACCATTTGCATTTGCTCTAGGAGGGCTACAAGTGCACACTTGGTAAACTGTACGTGAAGTCTGCTTGTCACCAAAGAGGGGGCCGTTGTGTTTGGTAGCAAGCAGGGGCAGAGTGTTAGGGAGGGGACAGGTTCTCTCTCTTCCCTTCTCTTTTCTTGGCCAGAGAACATAAAAGCCAGAATTCCTCATTATGTTTTAGGACCCACAAAAGTTGCTATCTATCCCGGGCCCTTCCCTCCCGGGTGTCTGTGTTCAGACATAAACTGAAAGGTCAATAATAAAATTTGATGAGAAGAAATAAGCTACTACGGTTTCAAACAGTGGTTGACTTTGAGAGGGGGGTAAAAGATCTTTTTGCTCTCTCCAGAAAAGAGTTCTATTGTTCATGAATTAACTCTGATCCATCTACATGTCTTGAATAGACAAAGAGTTTTTATGAATAATAAAAAAGTAATAGTAAGAAAGTGGGCAGGAAAACGAGACTCAGCACTGTCATCAACTGCTTCGTCTCACCTATTGTCAGAAAACGTTACTCAGAGCACAACCGAAATACTGTTTTTAAAAATATTACCTCTGTTGACTTTGTTTGTTGGGGGAGGGGCAAGCACAAACCTTGGTGCAGTACAGAGCTAAGAGGTCAACGTTCCAAGTCAGTTCTCTCCTTCCACCCCGTGGGGACCAAACTCTGGTACTTAGGCTTGATGGCAACCCCTGGGTAAGAATCGATTGAGTTTAAAAAGTGGAAGTGAGTAGGCCTACCGTGGTCCCCTGCCCAGACAGCATGTGTCCTGCAGCCCAGGCCTACACGTGCTCCTTGATGGGCAGATCCACTTAGGGGACTCAGAACCTCAGCAGTGGCTTGGGTCTGAGGCCCCTTTCAGAGCAAGTGTGGACCATTCTTGCCCTGGATCCATCCTGGAACCCCTATAGCTGGATGTACCAGGCAGTCTACACACACACACACACACACACACACACACACACACACACACACACACACACACACGTGTCCTCTAGGAAGCAGAACTACAGCACAGTTTAAGGTCTAGAACAAAGTCCAGACTCCCAGGTTGTTGGCTGGCCATGGAGGGGATCTCAACAAGAATCCATGGGCAGAGAGACTCCATCTCCTATAAACACCAAACCACAGCCTCTCCCAAACCAAACCCCAGATCACAGTAGCCCCATCACACTGACCTCAGTCTTGCAACGGTGAACCCAACAGGAGGTGAACCCACAGGGCCACGCCCTGGCTGTTCATATGTGTGGATGAGCACATCACACGCCACCCCTCTCTTCAGGCTCAGCACATCAGCATGGTGAGGTGCTCGGAATGCAGGTCAGCTCCAAACGCCAAGCAGGGTAAGCTCTGGATGGAGGCTGAGGAGCATGGGTAAGGATCTACCCTTGACTGGGGTGGTCATGCAGGGCTTCTGCAGGGGAAGGATGGAAGGCATCAGAAGGGTGGGGAGGAGAACAATCTGTGGCACCCTGGGAAGCTACCGGCCATGTGATTCCACACAAGCCCTGCAAGGACCATGCATTAGGACACTGGAGCAGCACCATCCCTAGTCTCCTAGGGTAGCAACAGTACACTCTTACTGGGAGCAAGGTCATGGCGGACCATCTGTCCCTTGTCCTCACAAAACATCCCCACCTGGCCCAATTTACACACTGGGGCACTGAGGCACAGCAGTGACGGCT
This sequence comes from Rattus rattus, assembly GCF_011064425.1. Classification (NCBI taxonomy): domain Eukaryota; kingdom Metazoa; phylum Chordata; class Mammalia; order Rodentia; family Muridae; genus Rattus; species Rattus rattus. The sequence goes on along the minus strand of NC_046155.1, from coordinate 4,565,295 downwards.
TACAGGGAAGAGGTGGGAGGAGGCTCAGTCTACCTCGCTGTCCCTACTGGCCTACCAGGATGGCATCCTAAGCCAGTCCCTCCATCCCAGGCTTAGACAGAGCCTGGGGAGTCATAGCTGGGCATCGGTCTTTCCCATTTCCTTGTTGTACTCCATGCCCAAGCTCCCAGGACTTAAAATGGGCACCCGGACATAAAGCGTTGGGAGCTGGGACACGCTAAGGAGCTCTTGAGACCATGGCTCCCAGGCAGCTTGCCAGTCCTGTTTTGGGCTCTTGACATGCTTGCCCCATCTTGAAGACATTGAGGAAGGCTTGACAAAGTCAAGGAAGCAGGGTGGGAGGAACTGGGGAATGACAATGGAGATGGGGTAGGAAACTAGAGGGAAAGGTAGGTAGGATACAGAGTGGAACATCTGCTTGGTACCCATGTGGTGTTGACAGGCAGTCACCCTCACCAAACACAGAAACACCATGGGCATTTAGTAACTCCAGATGCCTGAAGACTACTGCAGACCAAGGCAGAGAGAGCTGTGTCCTAGGCTTACATAAATGCAAATGCTCCTGCAGGTGACAGGAGTTGTCCCTCTTTGTGAGGTATCCTGGAAAGGGAGGTGGCTCTGGCTCAGTCATGAGTATGTGTCAGATCCACAGTGCAGGTCCCCAGCAAGAATCACGTATGCAGGAAGCACTCAATACTTGTCTGCTGAACACAGATGCACCAGAGGATGGTAGCTTATTTGTCTCTGAATTGCCCCACTGGGTGCCCGACACAGGTCTCTGGACTCCAGCCAGCACCTGCCACAGCCCTGCCTGTGGGGCCTCTGTGCTGTCTCAGGGGCTGGAGGGAAGAAGCTGGCTCCTTCAGCAGCACCCAGCGCTCAGTCAAGCCTATCTCTCCAGGGGTGTCAATCGTATACGATGAAGACTCTGCTCTTGGAAGGACCCCGAGAGGCCGCACTTGGTCTTCTCTCAGATTCCATGAGAGTCACCCATACACAGAATTCTCATGGGCCCCTCAGATCTGAGGACAGATGGGGTGAACCTCACCTCAGATCTTGGTACCTGTGGCCAAAGTCTGGTGGGCCTCTGGATTTGTTTCTCTCCTCTCTTCTGGGCCTCAGTTTCCTAATCTGTGGATGGGAGGCCTGGTTCTGCCAACCTCGCAGAGATGGCAGGTCAGCATGAGGCGAGAAGCTGGGGCAGGGATTTCATTCCAACCCCAACAAGGGTCTTAGCAGGGGCTGTGCTCCCTCCTCACCTGTCTGTGAGAACGGACCTTGACCTGCCCCACCCTCCTGGGTTTCCACACCTCTGACACACAGTCAGAGACTCACAAGATCTGGCCTCATACAGCTGCCACCTTTGCCCAGTGTTCTTTGACCTCAGGCTCTAGGCTCAGAGGTTTCCATAGAAGCCCAGAGTCCCAGAAACTTGTCTCCTCCTCCCCCACTTCAGGAAAGCATCTGAGAGGAGACCTAGGAGGAGGGGTTTTCTGAGGTCCCAAAGTAAGGGCACCACCTTGCTGCCTCTCATCCTAGTATTGAGTGCCAAAGTTGCCAGAACTTTCTGTGAGTCTTGCTCTAAAAAAGAAAAAGGTCGTTAATCATAAGAACTTTCCCAAAGGGGGGGGGGGCAAGAGGAGAGAAGGAAGGAGAAAGTGGAAGAGAGAGGGACGAAGGAGGGGGGAGGGGAGGAAGGGAGGATTGGTAAAAGGTGAGGAGTAAGGTAGAGAAAGAAGAGAGGGAGGGAAGGAGAGAGAAAAAAGGAAGGAAGAGGAAAGAAAGCAGGAGGAAGGGAAGGAGGGAGGGAAGGAAGGAAGGGCAGCCAAGGCCCAGGGAGCAGGCAGGCCACCATCAGTGTGCACGGCTATGCCACGGAAGCGCTTTCTCCCCACACTCTGCCCTTGGTGAGTCTCTGCTGAGCAGACCACCACCCACATCAGTATTCATGACATCTGTCTGCCTCTATGGCTCCCGGTACAGCCAGCCTCGCCCCTCTGCCGAGCTTTCTTTCCCCTTCAAAACAGATTGCAGGACAGATGACCGCATTGTTTGTCCCATTTCCATGTGAAAACTCCCCTCCGTGTTGGCCACTGGGCGCCCCTATTAAGGGCCGGGCAGCACAGGGCCACGTGGGGTGGCCCGGCGCAGCCTCTGTCTCCCGCTCCCTGGGGCCTTCCATCGGAAGAGGGAAAAGGGCCGGGGAGACAAAGGTGGGACATAAATTAAACCCCAGCTTTTTAAGTTCAAACCGAATTTTCTTTATTTTTTTTCCACAGCTGTCAGAGGAGCCGGTTAGAACTCCAGTAATGCATGTTTAATGTATTAAAAGAAAGGGAGGAAGAAAAGCCAGGCGTCCACCCCTAATGTTCTGTCCACCGACTTGCATCGGGGACATTAGTTCGGGCCAATGAACTCTGAGTGAGTCAAGGGTGGAGCCATGGACAGGGGCCAGGGACCCCCGCCAGCGGCTGTCATATCTACTGAAAGCTCATGGATCATAGCTGCGCGGGACAGGACAGGGACAAACGCCTCACAGCCCCAGGGGCCACCACCAAGCGGCCCTCCTCCTCAAGGCTGCTTGGAACCGACCCTGCTGCTGTCACGGTGCAGGCCAGACCCACCATCCCACCCAGGCCCAACCAGACTTCAGCCCTCTTCAGCTCTTCCAGGGCCGCCCTCCATTTTGGGGAACAGCCCCTCCTAGGCCTAGCCTGAGAAAATAGGACTGAAGGTCAGGTTTGGAATGAAACTACTGTAAGCAGAGAACAGGAAAAGAACACTGCAGCTGGAATTGGGACCCCTTCACCCTGTGGTGTAGCCTAAAATGAGCAGGACAGAGATGGGACCCCCAGCAAGGGGCATGGCACCTCCATAACACATACATATGGTCATCAGTATCCTGAAGTACAGACCTGGAGAACAGAAGAGGTAATAGAGCGACCTCTAGCCTGGGTAAAGGCGACATTCCAGGCAGCCAGACCTCACCAAACCTGCAGCCCACTGAGCCCTGAATTCAGTCTTCTCCAGAGATGGGGGAGCCTACAGAAGAAACAAAGGTCTGACTAGAGGGAACCTCCTCCCTCCACTGCAGATTCAACACCACTCCCACTGAGACAGGATCTCTCTGTGTAGCTGTGAACTCATGGCAATCCCCCTGACTCGGCTTCCCGAGTGCTGAGACAACAGGGGCATACTCCGCATTCAGTTTCTGGTTTGTGCAGTACTAAAGATGAAACCCGGGGCTTCGGGCACACTAAGCACACTGCCAACTGAGCCACTGCCGGCACTAAGGCGTTCGTTAATAGTCCTTCCGATCTTGAGATTTCACACTCCATGCTATCCCAACCCGACTGAGCTGTTACTCTCATACTCGGTCCTAGGAAGGAGCAACCATGTAGATGGGAGCATTAGCTTGGCCCTGCATTTACTCGTACTTCACAGAGTAGGTGAGACAGCCAGAGCCACAGGCACCTACAGGCCAACTGCACCTAAGAACTCTGTCCCTTTCCCCTGGAGGAAAAACCAGTTGAAATACAGCAGAAGTCAGAGCCACTGTGGAAGCCCCTGGAAGGAAGGTGGCTGAGCCACCACAGCTTTCACAGACCTCTAGTTCGGCACCTGAAGGAGAGGGGACATAATTTGGCATTACGAGCTCTGTGCTCTGGCTTCGGGGGGAGGGGCACGGCGAGGATCAGGGGGTGGCAGTGTGGCACACAGGTTGAGTGTAGATAATCCTCTGGTCTGAATGATCCTGCTTTCTGGTGAAATGTCACACTGGTGCTGACAGCTATGTCAATCACCAAGCACCCCATGCTTCCAACAGCAAGTGCTGATCGTAAGCACAGCACCATTGGAAACAGTCCCTATGCCCTGCTAACCTGGCCATTTTACAGAGAAGGAGCATGGTTGGGAGGGGCATGCTAAGACTACCCGCCTGCCATTCCTCCTCCCAGGGCCAGGAGGTGGCGAGTCTGACTGGCACTCGCTGTGTTTTGTACAATCAAGCAGTAAGCAGATGAGCCCAGATGTCGCTCAGTTGGCAGAGTCCTTGCCTGTCCTATACAGAGGTCCCCCGCCCCACCCCGCCCAGTACTGTATGACGGGATGTGGTGGCTTATTCCTGTAATCCCAGCACTTCTGAGGTGAGGCAGGAGGATCAAGACCATCTTCAGCTACCTGTAGACTCAAGGCCAGTCTGAACTCCATGAGACCCTGTCAGAAGGGGCGGGTAGGGAGGTGGCCCGCGGATAAAATGCTTGCTATGAAGCATGAGGATGTGAGTTTATTCCTCGACACCCATAAAAAAGCTGGGCGTGGTAGCACGTTCCTGTCGCCCCATTCCTGAGAAGGCAGAGGCAGGAGAATCCCAGGGGTTCTCTGGCTAGCCAGACTAACCGATTGGTGAGTTCTATGTCAGTGAGAGACCCTGATTCAAAAAGCAAAGTGGAGGGCAATTGACGAAGACACCTGACATCAGCCTTCGGTGTGAGCGTGTGCACGTGCACTTGGGCCATGTGCACACACACGGAGAAGAACACTAGTGGCTATGCACATTCATGCACACACAGGCACACATACATAGACACAGGTGTAGACATAAAATATGTTCGTGTACAATGCACTTGTGTATCTTAGACACACACAGATACACACACACACACACACACACACACACACACACACATGCACACGGACCAGCTTCCCCCAGAAGGACCTCCAATGATATCTTCAGCACGTTTTGCTTTCTCCAAGGCCAGCTCTTTAAGCTGCAGAAAGGAAACCTGAGCTTGGCCCTCCAGCCCCTAAGCTGATGCTCCTACAGGAAGTCCACCCGAGCCCCATTCATGTCCAGCCCAGGACCAGGTCTGTCCAGCCCAGGACAGCTCAGCTATGCGGTCTGTAGCTTGAGACAGCTCAGTGTCTGTTGCTTTTCTGATTGACAACTTTGGGGGTGAGGCCCAGGACTAGTTTGGACCAGCGAACCTGAAGAGAGACAGTGGATTCAATTCTGTCTTCTCAGAGAAGGAGAGACCCAGCAAGGCTTTTCCGCCTTGTGCTGACCAGAGCCCTGCCTCCAAGCTGGACCCCCAAGAAGACACCCCCATGTCCTGAGACAATAGCAGCACCTGCCAGGCCATGCTGTCCCCTGGGAGCCCTGGCCCGTGCCGGAGGCCGACGCCTGGCATGAGGCCCCATTGTTCCCCTCCCTCCCTCTCTGGGGCTCTTCCATGAAGTGACAGGGCAGCCCCCAAGGTCACCTCCAGGGCACCTATGAGGGGCTCCTGGGCATCTGTCTCAGGCAGTAGGCAGCAGGAGGGAGCTAGCAGGCCATTGTTTGAGCCCAGAGCCACCCCCACTCGGCAGGAGAGGGGCCCATTGTCCTGAAGCAATCTGCCATGCTCCATCCACTCTGGACACTCTCAGAAATAGGGAGGCCCTCCCATAGCCGGGATACCCAGGTCAGACTCGGGGTACAGCACCTGCGGCTCACTGGCTAGGGGCTGGCCCAGCCTCCTCCCTTACTTGTAGCGTGCCTCCATTCTTGAAACTCAGAAACCCCCCAATCCACATTTCTAGAGCACTCACAACTTCTGCTGGTCATTTCCCAGATCCTCCTGCAGAGCTCAGATATGCACCCACTTCTTCCCACATGATGTAATGTGACATCCCTCTCAACTCCCTTCCCACCTCTGCCAGCAGCCCGTGGGAAAGCTGCCGCAGCCAACTCCTCCAGGCAGAAGCACCCTGCAATGGGCGAGGCACAGGCGGTTCCCTTGGGAGTCTCCAAAATTCCTTTGCAGGGAAAAAAAGCCCTTTCTTTTTATCCCCTTAAGCCAGTGTTGCTAATAAGGGGATGAGGTGATGGAGTGTGATTCTGGCTCCATAATCCCTGAATGGTTATCAACCCAGGTGATTCCAGGCCAGAGCTCAAGCCTTTTGGCCGCTGATACAGGTGATGTTTCACCAGTACCCAAAAAGTCTGGCAGAAAGAAAACAATAAGGCCAGAGAATTCCACTCCTACCTCCAGGGAGTCCTGGTGGTCTGTGATGCCACAGAACAGAGCCTTTACACAATAGGCCACTGTATCTACACGTTCATACCTCTGTCAGTCTGGCTGCTGTGGCCCTTCATCAAACACAGCAAGGAGAGGCAGAAAGAGAAGTTGGGTGGATTCAGGCTTCTCTTAGGAAGGGAGCGTCTATATGTTTGAATCTTAAAAGAGGACCAAAAAGCAACTTGCTGCCTACCGGGCAGCACCAGGGCTGACTATATAGGTTGAGCCTTGCAAAGTTTTCATAGAAGTCACATCTCTGTGGGTGAAAATCACACGTCCCTGCAGAGGTCCTTAAGAACGAGCGTCCTCCTCAGGAGCAGGTATGGGGACCACCCACAGTGACCACTCAGTTGTGACTTAGAGGGATGGATGGATTGGGAGAGATGAGTGGACGGAAGAGGAAATAGGAAAATGCATGAATGGAGAGAGAGAGAGAAATAAAGGGAAGGATGAAGAGATGGAAGGTAGACAGGATGAAGGGAGACCAGTGGGAGGGTAGAAGTATGCAGGGATAGAGAGACTAATGATAGGGGAGAGGTGCATGGCAAGATGGATGGATGGATGGATGGATGGATGGATGGATGGATGGATGGATGGATGCATGGATGCATGGATGGATGGATGGATGGATGCATGGATGGATGGATGCATGCATGGATAGATGGACAGATGGATGGATGGACAGATAGATGGGTGGACAGATAGATGGGTGGACAGATGGATAGGTGGACAGATGGGTGGATGGACAGATGGATGGATGCATGGATGAATGGATGGATGGGTGTGTGGATGGGTGGATGGATTGGTGGATGGATGTGTGGATGAATGAGTGGGTGGATGGATGGATGTGTGGATGAATGGATGGGTGGATGGATGGATGGGTTGATGGGTGGATGGATAGATGAATGGATGGACAGATTGGACAGTAGATTGATGGATGATGGACAGATCTAGGGATCAAGAGATGGATTGTTAAATTGATGGAGGAATGGCTGAAAGGAGATGAATGGAAAGAGAAGGACAGATGGTTGAAGAGCCGGAAGGGTAGAGGAATAGAAGGGTGTGGGAACAGTGCAGAAGGATGAATGAAAAGAATGAACTAAAGATGGAGGGATAGATGGGGAGGGCAAATAGAAGGATGGAGGAGTAGAAAATTAACAAGAAAGATAGACGCATAGGGTTGTGGACAGATGGAAGACCAGAGGGCTAGATGGATGGCAGATGCACCTCAAGCCTGCAGAGAGACCTCATTGTTCCTTTCTGCCCTCCTTTGGGCCACAGCAGTAGGAGAAGCCCACCATAGTTGTCAGGCAGTAGAGGTGAGCCATTTCCCTGACCCTTGCCCAGAGCACCCCCCATGAGCATGACACACATCGAGTTCCACTGCCCAGCATCTCAGATGCTGCTCTCTTCCCAGCCAGAAAAGCCCAGGCTTATTTAGGAGCTGGCTACTCTGTCTCCCCAGACTCACTCCAGCCTAAAGCAAAGGGACAAGGACAAGAACTGGAAGAGTAGAGGGATGAGGGACAGTCTTCAAAATGCATTATAAACTTGTATGAAAGCAGCCTTGTGGGACCTAGAATAAGATACAATAATGCTGTATCAGCAGAAACCACAAGTGTGAAGAAATTAGAGTAAAAATGTCTTCCCATTGAGTCTGAGGCACCTCAAGAAACCCCAGGGCCCCCAGAAACGTACACACCAACATTGCTAAGAACACATCCTGTACTCTCTCCAAAGTTATGGTAGAGACCCCCATACGGGATGTCAACCCCAGAATCCAAGGAGCTCAGGTCCCTATTGGATAAGGGAAGGGGGCCATGCCACAGACACCACCACACAGAGAGGGATCCAGGATCACATCCCTGCATCCCATGGTGAGGTGTCCAGGGAGGTTGTCACATGTGCAGGAGTCAGGAATTCCACACCACTGTGCCTCCTGCCCTCATTGGGTGAGCCCAGGCAGGTAACTCCAGCTCCAGAGGATCTGATGCCTTTATCTGGCCTCTTCAGGCCCCTGCCTACATATTGTAGACACTGGCGCATGTGCACACATGCAAACACACACACACACACACACACACACATACACACACACACACACATAAATCTTTACAAATAATTAAGAAGAAAAAGAAAGCCTAAAAAAATTATATACTTGTTAACAGTTCACTGAGTGTCCAGGCAGGAGCAACTGACCGTTCACCTAACCCTGCAGAGGGCATGGTGCCACACACCTCTAATCCTAGAACTTGGGAGACATAGATAGGCAGATCTCTATGAGTTCAAGGCCAACCTGGTCTACAAAGTAAGACTTTCCCTCAAAAAGAGGGTGTGGGGGCTAAAGCTACCCCAAGGGTGGGCTAGGACCCACTTCTTTACTGCCCCGACCCCAGTCACCCTCTCCCTGCAGCCCAAGCAGGTTCCTCTGCTTTCTATGAGGTCTACATGTGATCAGGAATTACAGAGGGCTCTGATGCCCAGTGAGATTGAAAACTGGTCTCTGTAGCCTCCCAGAAGCCTCTGGGATTCTGACCACTGCTGGCCTTAAGCCTGAAAATGGGTTTGATGCTATCCTGGCCTCCCAACCAAAGGCCCTGTGTTAGACACATTTTTCCAAGCACTTGGAAGGTCTGTGGGGTCCTGGGAGACGAGAGGGCGGGAGATTGTAATTGGCCTCCCCTGAGCAGCCACCACCTCTTGAGAAGGGGCCTCTGAGCCTGTTCGATCTCCTAGGCAGCCAGGCCATGTGTTTAATTAAGTTCCATGAAAGCGTAGCCAGCAGAGTGTGAGCGTTTCGTCTTTCACAGTCAATACGGGCATGTGTCTTACCTGGAGTAAGTGCCTTATGCAGAAAGAATTTCCCAAATGGTTTCCATATGCCAGCCCTCCCCACAAGGAGCCCTCTGCTGGGGGAGGGCAGGGTCTAAGACACAAGCCTACCCTATAGCCCCAGCCCCAGCCCCAGCCCCAGGCCCAGGCCCAGCCCCAGGCCTTTCACAGCTGGTACTGTTTAAACAGAACACAATGTCGAAGGAGTGATGGCGGAATCCAAAGATTGTTCCATCGGGGGAAATCACCCCCCAGAGCCAGATCCATCCCAGGTGAGACCCGGAGACCTGTGAGGTGCACCAGTCCTCATCCCAGGACCCTGGCCACAGAGGGTCCCCCATCTTACCAGTCAAGGTGAGGGGACAAGGCCTGATATCCAGAGATGGAAGGCCAAGGGAATGTGTGCTTACAGTCTTCTCACACACCTTTCTGATGTGCCCAAGTCCTGACACAGTTCATCTGAGACCGCAAATGTCATAAGTCATAATGACGCCATGAACCTAGAGTACCAGCTACACGTCTCTCTGAGGCCAGTGAGGTAGAGTGTGGAAACAGAGGTGCCTGATTTAACTCATGCCTCCCGTGACAGAAGCTCCTCTCTTTGTATACAAATACTCATCCTTGTACAGTGGCTCCACCCATCAAGTGACTGTAGCTCAGCCTGCTGCAGTGTTTTTCTAGACATCTGTGAGTTTGCTTATTTGCCAGCTCGTGACCTCACTGTGGCTAAATGCTGTAGAAGTAGGGACATTATCTTGCTCACTGTGGTTTGTCCATGCCTGGTACACGTTAGTATATAGCAAATGGTCAGTTCATTGTTTCCATCCCTGCCATCACCACCCCCACCGCAATCACCACCGCTTTCACCATCATCAACCCCACCATCACCACCATCACCACCATTACCATCACCACCATCATCATCACCACCATCACCATCACCACCATCACCATCACCACCATTACCATCACCACCATCACCATTGCCATCACCACCATCACCATCATCACCATCACCACCACCATCATCATCATCATCACAGACATCACTATCATGGTAACACCACAATTACTCTACATTTAATACCAGCCAGGTCTCGTTCAAGATGTTCTAGGGATCTAAGTCATTGCATTTCCCAGGCCTATAATTAGGGATGTTATTGACCCACTTCACAGGTTAGGACATGAGGCCCCTGCACCCTTCCTTCTCCTACCCTCCCCATGCTTGGCATACTGTCAGCTCTTAGCACGTCCTGTAATCTAACTCGTCTTGATGAGCCCCAACTTTGGCTCTCCAGTGAGAGGCTCTGCCGAGTTGGCGGATAGACCCATGGGTCTCTAGGGTGAGTCTCCTTACCAGCCATTCACTCCTCTATGTACCAGTCATTCCCAGCCCATGTGTTCTCACCCCTGCAAGCTCAAAAGGACCAGAACCACAGGGGGATTCCAGCGGAAGTGACCAAGAAAGTGGGTGGGCTCCTCCAAAGAGAACCTTCCATTGATAGCTGAAGATTTGAGTGCTTTCTTTATCTCTGGACTGCCTCAGTTTCCCCCACCACCACCACTACCACTTGATTCCCACTGGGGCTGGAGGAGAGGTGTTCTGTTATTGGCTGACTTGGGAGGCACTTTAAACTCTCAGGTGTCCTTGGGAACTCTCAGGAGTCATTTAAGTATCTGAAATTGCCTGCAGTGAAGGTGTGGGTGAAGTTTTGAAAGTGGGGCCACTTGGGTGTTCAGGATTTCTGGGCAGCCTGCCAGTTTCTATTCCAATTAAATGCCCCATTTGGCCAGCTGGTGGGCCCCTGGGCAGGAAAAAAGTGACGTCTACAACTGCCTGTGTCTGGATATAATTTGAGGGGGAGAACAAGTGATTCATGTGCAGGGGGAGGAGGCATATCTGAGATGTGGTCAGAGCGAAATAGCCCTTCATGGTCCTCAGAAAAGAAGCACACCTACACACCCCTCAGTGCTTCATCAGAAGGGACTACATGAGGCATAGGAGAGACGGTGGCCAAGGCCCAGGCAGCCTCTCCAGCTCTGAGGCTCTTGGCCATGATTAAAGGGCATCTTTAAAGGGTGCCATGCTGGCCTAGAACAGTGCTTCAGGACAGCAGAGTGGCAGAAGCCCCGGTGTGCAGGCCTCTCTGCAGTGCTTTATGGATGCACAGACATCTCTGGAACATCCCAGAGGGCAGGTGTGTGTAGAAAATGGGGGGGGGTGCTGAGGTCCAGGAAGTTGAACAGCTGAGGAGGATGGCGGTGAACTCGGGAGCAAATCCAGATGGCTTCTTTGACCCTCTGGCATCTACCAGAGCTTCACGTGAAAGCAAATGCACACGTGCACACACCCACATGTACAAGTTCACATGCACACACTCATGTGTACACATGAAAACACGTAGGCCAATGCGGGCACATATCTGCATATGCACAGGCAACCTTAAGAGTTCAGGGGTGGGAGCCAGGGTCATGGAGCAGAAGCTGAGAGGAAGGTGAAAGACAGCCTCTCCCACCCCGTCTCTGGAAGCTTCTACAGGCAGGCAACCTCCTGATGACTTTCGTTTGTGGAGGCCTGGCAACCAGAGCCACTTCGGGAGGTGGGGGCGGTATGGTTGACAGGACACATCAATTGGAGGTCCCGTGACCCCAAAGCAGCTATCTTGGCTTGCAATCTGATTACCAGATGGATCCTTTCCCTAAGAAAAAAGGGAACTCCATGTAAGAATCAAGACAAATGGCCACCCCCTCCCACCCATTCCTCCCTCCCATCTGGCACTGTCTGTGAACATGAGGCGAGCAGTGGCAGCAGCCTTGTGTCATAGACACCAGGTATTTACAGTCTGCGAGCCGCTATAATGTCAGTGGCTCACAGCTTCATCCAACTGACCCGCGCAGCCATTTCAAGACACCCGTTCTCTGGCGCCTGTCAACTCTCTGATCTGCAAGGGATTTCTGACCTATTTCAAAGCCCATTCAGAAATGTCACCCACACTCAAACCCAAAGTCACTGAAGATCTACTCTCAGCCTGGACTCCAGCCTCCAAGTGAGTGCCCATGAACTACGATTTGAGTCAGGCCTGCCAACCAACAAAAGAAATGGAATGTGGGGACAACAGACTGACCTGGGAGTCAGTGAGCAATCACAAGGACCTGAGTTCAAATCCTCAACACCATTTAAAAGCTGGATGTGGCGATACGTAGCTGTGATCCCAGTGCTGGATCTTGACACAAGCAGATCTCAGTCCACTGGCCAGTCCAGCTAAAATAGTGAGCTCCAGGTTTGCTAAGAGATCCCATCTCAAAAACCAAGCTAGCCAGAGAGCCACCCGGATCCGCCCGCCCCACCTCCCTGCTGCTGAGGTTAAGCACACATGGCGCCTTTCTGGCTTGCTGCATATAGGAGCTGCAGATGGGACTCAGGTCCTTCCTCCAGCTCACACAGCATGTGCTTTGCTAACTGAAGCACCTCCCCAGCCGGAAGGGTTCTTTTGGTTCACAGTCTCACAGTCCCTCCCATCCATGCTCTCTTGGCCTACACCACGGCGGCAGGAATGTGTAGTGGAATAGTGTCTCATCCCATAACGGGCAGGAAGCAGAGTGTGAGGATGGAACCAGGGACTGTCTGTCCCATTCAGAGGCACTCCCCAGTGACCACTTCCTCCGTGCCCATTTTCAACGCATCCACCAGCTACAAAACAGTACCACCAGGTGAGACCAAGCACTCAACACGAGACCATATGGGGATCATCTCAGACGGAAGCCATTGCCCTCTTCCCGTATGGGCACTTGTCACCATCAGGCTATCCAAGATGACACACACACAGGTACATGCGCGCTGTTCCAAATAGTTCCATGCTCACAGGAACAACGCTGGGAGCTCCTTGATTCTACAAGAGACAAGAAGGGTGAGAGTGAGAGCACTGACTGCTCTTGCAAAAGACCCAGGCTAGAGCCCCAGAGCCCCCAGGGCAGCTCACTGTCTGTAACTCCAGTTCCAAGGGATCCAATGTCCTCCCCTGGCCTCTGAGGGTACCAGGCACAAGCAGACAAGACACCCAGACACATCAATTTTAATGAATTCATTTATTAATTTTTGGTTTTTCAATGCCAGGTTTTCCTGTCTTGCTCTGGCTGTCCAGAAACTTGCTTTGTAGGCTAGCCTTGAACTCAGAGATCTGCCTGCCTCTGCCTTCTGAGTGCTGGCATCAAAGGCGTGTGCCACCACTGCTCAGCTAAATTTAAATTTAAACAAAATAGTATTCAGTAGAGGCAAAATGGTTAGAGATCATCTTTGGAGGAAAAAGACTTGGCTTTATATCATTTAACTCATTTACGTAATTTACAAGTGTTTACTCATATCCAGCATCTCACACAAGGGACTCAAGTCTGGAGGGAACCATCCCAGAGCTGGTCCGCACCCACAGCTGAGGCTGGCATCCCTGAGTGTCTTGCTGGGCTATGATAGGCAGGAGACACATGTGGCCTTTTATAGCTTGAGCTCCCTCAAATATGGTGGGTGGGATTCAGAACAGAGAGCCGTGTGGCTTCCATCCAGCCTTAGTTGACTTACGCTTAGAAGCTATCAGCAGCCATTCTGCCAACTGCTCCATCAGAGTGACGAGGGTCTCCCTGCGCTCAGGGGAAGGGACACAGGAGATTTGTTCAACAGAAACTATATGCTTAGTGTGGGGAAAAAAATGGTGGACTAGGAGACCCACGGAAGCCGGTGTCTTCGGGAGCTGCCACCTGCTGAGACCTCAGTAGGATTCTAGAACTTTCCCTGAGCCCGTCCTCCCCCCACCGATCCTCAAGTGCAGAATCTCATGCTCAGGTATTCTAGGGCAAGGGTCTGTTTACTCCGTGATCAGTAGGTGGCAGCCACAAAGATCAGACCGCTGGGGGACATGGTCATCAAAATCCAGCTGCTGGAGCCTCTCTGCAGACTCCCTGTGGCACCCTGGTCCCTGCGTGTCCCTGGTGGGTTTGGAAGCACAAGCAGCACAGGCTCCGAGGCAGCTTGATTCCTGTTGGATTGCCTCATCCCCCAGAGGGCATTGATAAATGGTGAGATAAGCCGCTAATTCCTGGGTGCTACTGTCAGAGACACGGTATCTACTGAAGTGCACCCAGCTCCTTATCACACCAAGGACAGGCTGATGTCACCCCTCTGAGGGTCACAGAGGGGCTGCAAACCCTAATGGATTTGTCCCATCTAGATAAGACAGTCTCACCCCTTCCACCCATAACATGGTAATTCATTTTTCAAGCAGGCTTAAGGGAAACGCTGGAGGGGGGAGGGGCGGTCTGATTAGTCCCTGATGGCAGCTGTTTTTCTAGGGATACAACATCTAGAATATTCTACATAGAAAGGGAAGCAGGAATGGCCTCACTGAGGATAACAAGGGTCATCCTAGAGAGAGGTCCAGGCAGGGCATGGTGGTTCACACCTTTAATACCAGCACTTGAGAGGCAGAGGTGAGTATGAGGCCTGGTCTACACAATGAGTTCCAGGACAGCCAGGACATCCAGGACTATAGAGAGAACCCCTGTCTAGAGAGAGAGAGAGAGAGAGAGAGAGAGAGAGAGAGAGAGAGAGAGAGAGAGAGAGAGAGAGAGAGAGAGAGAGAGCGAAAGAGAGAGAGAGAGAACAAGAGAGAGAGAGAGAGAACAAGAGAGAGAGAGAACAAGAGAGAGAGGAAGAAAGAAAAGGAAGGAAGAAAGAATGGATGGATGGATGGATGGATGGATGGATGGATGGATGGATGGATGGACCAATGAAAGAATGAATGAGAAAAAAGAAAAGAAAAGGCGTAGCTATCTGAGTTTTAACCCCCAACCCTTGTCAGCTGTGCTCCAATGGGTGAATCCCTGGGCATTCTGAGCCTTGATCTGTTCATTTGTGAAAGTGGGCGAGCCAACACCACTTTTAGACTGAAATGTGGTCCAAATTGGGCACCAAGGAAGAGATATGACTAGCAAGGGAGTTCCAACTTAGAGCCAGGACCCTGGGTTCATATCCCAGCACAGGCACTCATTGGCTGTGAGGCTCAAGCTAGTTAACTTACCTAAACCGAGTCACTTTTCATGTATGTGTGTAACATGCATACGTGCACGCATGTTTTTGCATGAGCACACGTGTGTGCAAGCATGCATGTTCATTCTGATGCATGTAGAAGCCTGAAGCTTCTGTTGGGAATCATCTTCAGCCACTCTTCATCTTAGTCACTGAGGCGGGGTCTCTCAATCAAACCCAGAGCTGCCCTGTGTGGCTCTGGGGATCCTGTCTCCACCTTCTGAGACTGACCCCAACCTTTGGGGCATTTACATGGCTTTCTGGGGTCCTGAACCCCACTCCTTACAGTTGTACGATAATCACGGGAAGCACTCAGCCAGTTTCCCATCCCACTAACTTTCCCACTTAAAAAAGAAAAAAACGTTCAAACAGACCCCAACTTACAGAGCTTTGACATTTTGTCTTCCTTTCCCACAGTACACGAGTAACATTCATTCAGTAGAAACTATTCCCAGGGCTGGGGATGTGGCTCAGTTGGTAGAGCGCTTGCTTGTCCAGCATGCACCAGGCTCTCTGCGACTCTCTTCTCAGCACAGCATGAGCCCAGCATGGTGACGCATGCCTGTCACTACAGCATTGGGGAGGTGGAAGCAGAAGGGTCAGACTTTGGGGTCACCCTTGGCCACAAGCCTAGCGTGTGGGGAGCTGAACTACATGATGCCCTATGCAAAACAAAACAAGTGTACTCACGATTGTGAGTTTGCTGTCTCCTCAGGCCATGGTAGACGTGTACTCAGAACTCCTTTCACATTTCAGGCCAGCAGAGTGACCCTGACTTCAGCCAGGGGCTACAGGGTGGGAGAAGGTGAGAGATTTTGACTCATTTTCTACTTCTAGCACATTTAGCCTGAACTGGGTTTTTGGGGGGATCCCATCGGAAGTTGGGGAGTATCTATATCCCAGGGAGGGAGAATTCCCATTCTAGCCAGACTTCAGGAACGGAGTCACTCACTCACAGTGTCATGGAGGCGGCATCTGGACAGGTTTGCTCCAGACCACCTCTGACTCCTCTCATTGCCTGCCTACCTGCACAGCCCGATGCCAGGGCCATAAGAATTGATCGGAAGACAGGACCACCTTTTATGGGACCACTGTGGGTTTCTCCGCAGGCACAGGTGTACTCCCCAGGAACAGCCCAGCTTTCCACAAAACTGACCAGACCTACACACACGCCCTCAGATTCACTTCCCCTTGCACCCTGCACAGTGCCTCCTCTCACTGGATGAAGGAAAGAGCAATGCAAGGACACCAGTGTCACCTTTGCCACCACCCTCACATGCCACGTTGACACACAGGGAAATTGAAGCCCAAGCCTAGGATCAATGCATGTGAGGACATAGGCAGGTAGAGCAAAGGAGATGAGGGCCTATCCTCCAGCTTTTCCCAGGAGGAACCCCCGCACCAAATGATGGGAAACCAGATCAACTATCAATAGACCTTAAGACAGCTCCAGACATTGCAAAACTCAAGAGTCAAGGTCCCCTCATTCCTTGACAGCATAGAAGCTCTGAGCCTTATTCTCAAGCAGGAAACAGAAGCAAGCATCCCCAGCAGTCACACAAAGACCTGGATGTGGCACCTCTGTCCTGTTGTAATCCTAGTGCCAGTGAGATGGGAGACAGAGACAAGTGGATCCCCAGAAGCCTGGGGGCAGAGAGCCTGGCCTAAGTGAAGTTCCAGTGAAAGATTCTACCTCAAAGAAAAGGGGGAATACACATAAAGAGAGAAGCCAGACTGTGCTCTGACCTCAGCACTGCACTACGCAGGTATACACCTGTACTCACAGAGATGCATCATACAAGCATACATACGCACACATACATAATACATGCACACACACAGATGCATCATGCACACATGCATACATAAATACATAATACACACATATATACAAATACATAATACACACAAAAATGCATACTTTAAGCATATGCACACACGCAAATGTATTCATATATTCTTACACACAGAAATGTATAAATACATGCATATGCACACACAAATGTATATATATATGTTTACACACAGAGAAATGCATGCATGCATACACACAGATATAGATGCATGTAAACACACAGAGGCATACATTGGGTGCACACACACATACACACAAAATTGTAGCAACAGTGAAAAGAGAGATATAAAACTGTACTAGACGAGTTTCAGAGAGTAATGTCCCCACAGAGTGGCCAGTGGTGTTACCCACCCAGGAGCCTCCTCCTGTGCCAGGCACTTCCTTACCAAGCTATTCCTCCCTCCCCAAAATCAGTCTCAGCCAATTTGACCTTTGCTCCCAAAGTGCTACAAGTTCTTCTGGGGAATCCAAACTGGAGCAAGAGCTCCTGTGTTGGGGGTCAAGGAACCCCAGTGAACCTGAGATCAACACAGGAGATAACAACGTGGTTTTCACTGAGAACCCAGCACTCAGGAAGAAGTGTGAGAAACCATGTCAGAGGTCCGAGTCATCCACGTTCTCACCCAGAGGGAAAGGGTTCGAGCCACTCTGAGGATGTCAAGACTTCTGATTTTACATTTTGGATGGTGGAACCACAACTCTGACCCTCTAACCCATCCTGTCCTGGGAGAGAAGATCAGCTCTTGGCAGAGCCAACCTCACCAGAGCATCCCCTGGAAAATAAAAGGCCGCTCTGGAAACCATCAGAAAACATTAAAGACTAAAACTACATTTGGAGTCATCCCAATTCGGAGGCATGAGTCCACTCTGTTGAGAGCTGCTGTAGATAAGGGGTCTGATCATTGAATTAGATGGGAAAATGAAAAAAAAAAAAACCCTGAAATTCATAGCTGAAAATATTCCATTTCTGAGCCAAGACTGTTTGCTGTTAAAAGGGAGGGGCGGCCTGGCTTACCCATGAACAAAGGCGATTTGCTGAGAATCTGGGTATGTTGGAGTTAAAGATGAAGGGGGAGACCTCTTTAGACATACGAGCTCGCCAGCCGGTCCCTGCAAAAATGCAGAGATTTGAGATCAATCGGGGAGCTAACACAAATTGAAAGGTTACAGCGCACAATGCATGACATCATGTGGCCAGGTCTCGCCAGTAATATACGATGAGCCTGCTGATAACGCAGTACCAGCCCAGCTGTCGAGCTGCACAGCGAGGTGTCCACGGGAGACAGCCCAGATCTCCCATCTGCAGCAGCGCTGCACACAACAGGGGGCAACTCGCTAAGGCTGTGAAGGAGACCTACCTGCCGCCCACGAGAAGCCCACGAGGGCTCTGAAACGGTAGATTGCTGTTGAGTCCAGTAGACCGACTGGCAGGCTACAAAGCTTGGAACATCAGTCAGATTGCAGAAGGGTGAGCCCAGAAATCTTCAGGGCTCCTATATCTTTGAGGTGTGCCCACTGTTCAGTCTTGTAAAACAAAAGATTGGGAAGGGCCTCCGAGTGTAACTAAAGCTGGGTAACTGTTTCTGCACCCATAGGAGAAGCAA
Source organism: Rattus rattus (assembly GCF_011064425.1). Classification (NCBI taxonomy): domain Eukaryota; kingdom Metazoa; phylum Chordata; class Mammalia; order Rodentia; family Muridae; genus Rattus; species Rattus rattus. Next base: position 4,546,869 of record NC_046155.1, on the reverse strand, counting down.
AGGTGTGTGGCTCACCTGCAGTGACACTTCTCAGAGCCCTCTGAACCATGTATCGGTGTGCACAGCACTCAAGAAACCCAACCTTCCTATGGGGACAGAGAGGTGGCCAAGGGAGGTAAATAAACTGTTATCAGCAGAGTGGCAGGAAGGGAGCCCTGGAAGTGGGGGGCAGGTAGGCGGCGTGGATTCTGGCAGATTGGAAGATGGCTCTATGGAACCTGTCCACAAAAGCAGACACAGATGGTGACCAAGTCTAATTACTTCCCAAAGACTGCCCCTGCAGATACCACTGATATGTCCACTAATGTGAATTCGGAAGACGGGGCTTCAATATGTCAGTGTGGGAATCCGTGGTTTAGAGGGCGACATAATCCAAGCCCATAGCAATCAAACCCAGAGCGTATCTTCCTGCAGGTCAGGGTATTTACTAGACCCAGAAAGTTTGCTCTTAATATTTGAGCAGACAGTGCCCACTCAGATTATTCTGAAGGTCCCAGATTGTTCTCCACAGCCTTTTACTTCAAAATAAGAATCAACCATTGGCACCCTATCTTAGCTCCCTAGTGACCCTTCTGTCTTTGTTCTCAAGAAGTCAACATTTTGGAGAGGGATGCAAAGTGTTTGGCTATGCTGACTGGTCAGTGAGTCTCCTGGATGCCACCTGTCTCTGTCCCCAGTGCTGGGTTGCAGATACAGACTGTCATGCCTGGCTTTTGTGGGAGTGCTGGGGATCTGAACTCGGGTCCTCATACTTGAACAGAGAGTTGTTTCTCAACTTGTGTCCACCCATGCACGATGTCTTTGACAAGGACATCACCCAAGACTGATACTCCCCACTCCCAGCTATATCCCATCAGGAGCATATGACATTAGCTAGTTCCACTTCCAGTGATCCTAACTTCGATCACTAGACTGAGGGGTGTAGGGTCACTAGGCTGGGGAGGGTTCCCTCTGTGCAGTCACTAGGATGGTGAGTGTTCCCCCTGTGGAGTCACTAGGCTGGGTTTCCCATGATGAAGTCACCAATCTTCCCTTGAGACTTGCAAACTCAATCAGGTAGATGTGGGGAATTTACAGACTTTACTCCTTGGAGCTGGAGGAATCACTGCCCAAGTATCAGGACCCGGGTTCAGATCCCCAGCACCCACACCAAAGCCAGGCATGACTGTATGTATCTGCAACCCAGCACTGGGGGACAGGGGCAAGTGGATCCCTGGAGACTCACTGACCAGACAGCATAGCCAGATCAGTGATCTCCAGACTCAGTGAGAGACCCTGCCTCACAAACAAGGTGGAGAGAGATAGACCAAGAAACTCTCTATCAACCTCTGGCCTTGGCACGCACACACCACACACGATGTACACACATCCAGACACACACACACACACACACACACACACACACACACACACACACACACACACACAGAGTGAGTATGTAAGATTTCTGACACTTTTCCAGCAGAGTTCACAACCCTCGGTGACTGTGATTCTCGCCTGAATCATTCATTACTCTGCTGGCTATGAATGTGACCTTCATTCATTCACTGGTACACAGTACACAGTACACAGTACACAGTACACAGTACACAGTACACAGTACACAGTACACAGTACACAGTACACAGTACACAGTACACAGTACACAGAAGGGCTCTCTCCCGACAACTTATTCATGCATCCCATCTGTTCCTGACACGGGTAGGGCCTGTGGGATCTTGTTCTGGGGAGTAGGTTCAGGGTTCCCAGTCTGGGCTATGGGCATGGGTTCCCTTCAAGCTAACCATGTGTCTTCTGATTCACCCCAACATGGGAAGCTCTCATCCCTCACTGGATTCAGAGATTCAGAGATCAGGGGAGCATCTTCAAAGGACACACAACAGTCACGCATCTGTGTGTTTCATGAGGGGACAGAAGTCTGATTGCTTCCAACAGGGAAATCTATCATCTCCCCTTAACCCAAGGAAACTCTAGGCCAGGGATGTGAATGGACCCCTTATGCTGACCCAGGCACAATATCAAGCAAGATCCAAACTTGACCATGGTGGAAACATCAGCATCATTTCAGCTGCTAAGCAGGCCTCCCCTCCTCATCTGATTAGGGTCAGTTTGACTGGACAGAGGTATACCACAGGAGCTAGTAACTCTGTGACTTCTGGGATCATCCCTGAGGATGACTCCGGGGGAGCCTGGCATATGAACTAGTGGTTGTGTGGAGAAGGTCTGTCCCCAGTATGGGCAGCACTATCCAGAGAGAACAGCAAAGAAGCCATCTTTACTGGTGGGAACTTCCTCTCCCTCCCATCTAGGGACAAGACCTGGTGGGAAGGTTAGGGGACCTGGAAAAGACAGCAAGTCAGAGACTGCTGCTCTCTGACTTCTGAGCTCCCAGCTCCTGACGGTCAAAACATGAAGGAAAGATGGCAGATCCCAGACTCCAGGCCCTCGATGTAAGACAGCCACCCCACCTGGAGCTTGGTATTTTCGAAGGTCTGGCAGAGCGTGGCTCCTCACAGACTCCGTTTATAAGGAGTGGAGTGCTCGTGGGTGTAGCATGGTGCTCCAGGATACGTCAGGGACACACACTCTGCAGTGCCCGCCCCTCTCCCTATGCTTAAAGCATTACTGACAGCCAGGCCTAGAGCTGCTGTCACCAGGAGATATGAGGAAAGTGCAAGTGATGCTACCTTATCACCTGGGTCTCAATGTCTGTGTCTTACAGTAGCAGTATTGAGGACTACCACATAGCCATGCAAGAACAGAATCCGGAAGTCATGGCGCTGGGCTGGGGTCAACAGGAAACAGGCTGCTACTGGTGGTCCTCAGCCCATAGAGATGGCATCTAAAAACATGGCACCCAACAACGGAGAGCCAGAGTGAGGGTCAGGCTATGTCCTGCCCTGCCTGGTAGGGCAGAGTTCCCACAGAGGCAGACCCATTGTCCATAAGCTCTTATCTGTCAAGGCAGACATCCCTTTCACAGACATCTGCCACCCCTTGTCCCAGCTGGTCTTGGGTTTCCACTGGAGGGAGAGGCTGGAGTTGGAATAAGGAGTAACAGCCAAAGAGGGCAGCTCTGTTTGCGCACGGCGTGCCAGGCATGGCTCCCACGGGCTCGGGTGTCTGGCTGCACAGGTGGCAGGAGGGATGTGCCTCTGCTCCCGGGCTGCAGCACCTCCCCCTGCTCGGCTGTCCTCCATCCCTCCTTCCCTTCCCTTTCCCTCCTTTTTTGCTTCTTTCCTGTGTGTCTGCACAGGTGCGGAAGGCATGGGTGGAGGTTGGAGGGGATCAGCTGTCTTCAGTCACCCCCCTCCCCACTTTTCCTAACATGTATTGTGTTTATTATGGGTATGTGTATGAGAGATGGGGGTCAGAAGACAACTTTTGGGAGTCACGTCTCCTCTCACTGGGACTTCTGGGGAGGGAACTCAGGTCAGGTTTGTTTGGCAAGCCCCTTTACCTGCTGAGCCATCTTGCCAACCCTTGGCCTTATTTGTTGAGGAGCTCACTGACCTTGGAACTCACTGATTTGGCTAGGCTGCCTTGCTGTTAAGACCCAGGGAACTACCTGTCTCTCTTCCCTAGCACTGGGGTAGCTTTTTTACATGAGTGTTGGAGATCCAACAGGTCCTCATGCAGCGCTCTACAGCTAGGCCACCTCCCAACCCTTCCTTGCTTGCTTCTTTCCTTCCTTCCTTCCTTCCTTCCTTCCTTCCTTCCTTCCTTCCTTCCTACCTTACTTCCTGCCTGCCTTCCTGCCTTCCTGCCTTCCTTCTTTTCCCCCTCCCATATCTCCATCCCTCCCCCTCTTCTCATGCCTCCCTTCCTCCTCCTCCCTCCCTCCCTCCCTCCCCTCCCTGTTCTTTTCAATAGGTATCTAGGCATCACACGGATTCTCTTAGTAAGAACTCCCCTTGATTCACAGGTAGCCTACTATAGCTCAAAGCTCAAGCAAGCAATGTCACACAGAACATGACTTGGTTCAGGGCTTGGGAGCCTGTAGAGGGTCACCTACCCAAGACAGCCTAGCCAACTTACTCCTAGCTCCTTGGAAGATCTGTGATCAGTGTCAATTACTAGATAGTAAAGCACAGGCAACAGGGGAGAGTAGTAGACCATTGCAGAGGGGAGGGAGAGGGAGAGGCCGGGAGAGCCCACAGGGGTAGTGCTGGGGCTGAGCCTGGAGGAGGGTCAGGCTGAGCTCTGTCACGGCTCCAGCTAATGAATGGGTGATGTTGCCGTCTCACCTGAGTTCCAACCTTCCTGTCTCACAGGGGTAGTATCGGGATGAGCTCACAGCTAAGGCCTCAATCACTTTATACTGCTGACAGGGGTAGGGTGGGGAAGTGGGGTCATTGGGGAGTGGGAGGTGTGGAGCATGGCAGTGGTGAGACAAACTGGTAGCGAGAACTGGGGAAAGGCAAAATGGGCTTGCAGATGGACAGACAGACAGGAGGAAGGATGGAAGAAGTGGCACTGACTCATGGTCGTCCTTGGTAGCCTCAGGCCAGGTGATGGTCAGGTGACTGCAGCCAGGGTGGGAAGAGGGCAGGGAGACTGGTGCAAACCCTGACACTGCAGTGGCTCAAGCCGTGGCAGCTGGGAAGTGGGGGGAGGGTACGTAGGAAAGGCATCACAGAAGGGTTCTGTACTGGAGAATGATGGCTGAGGGCCAGGGACCTTGCCAAAAATGTGGCAAGCAGCAGCCAGACCTCCCCTCTCCGGCTCTTGAGGGCCCTCCTCTGAGCTCTGATCCAGCAGCCCACTGAGAGAAAACCAAGGAAACGTCAGGTGAGGTGGACACAGGGGCACCCCAGAACCATCCTGAACATTCCACGATTCCTGACACAATCAGCCTGACAAGTGCCCAGCTGTCAAGAGCTGACAGCCAAGGCCTCTCATTAAAAAGCAGCTTCTAATCCAGAGGCAGAGACCAAAGCAACAATCAGAAAAACAGCTGTGGGACCAGAGGCTTTGCAGGGAAAGGAAAAGTCTGGATGAGGGGCTGGGTGTGGTTTGGTGAGCACAGTGCCTGCCTAGCATGTCTGAAGCCCTGGGTCCTATCCCCAGCCCAGCACACACCAGGCGTGGTGGCCCCTGTCTGTAATCCCAATATTTGAAGGCACAGGCAAGAGAAGTCCTCTTGGGCGGGCTAGATGGTGAGTTTGAAGCCAGCTTGAGCTGCAGGACACTGTAGCCTCTATGGCACCTACACTCACAGGCATCCCCCACCCCATCCGTGCACACACACTTTAAAAATAAAATCGTTTTTAGAAAGCAAACAGTGGCACTGTGCCTTTGACCATCCATGGGAGGATTGGCTCCTGACCCAGGGCCAGAGTAAGAGCAGAATGGGACCCCTTCCAAGGTAGGACTCAACCCAGGCTGCACAGACACTCTTCATACTGCAGTTACGGCATAGGGGCTCTATCCAAGGGGGGAGGGCAATACCAAGCCAGAGGAGCTGGGCACAGAGCTGCAGAAGCCCCTGGGAGTGTAGCAGCATAGTGGATAAGAAGCCAGTGGTCCAGGTGACAGTGTGTGACTCAGCCCTCCTCTGGTGAGCTGAGGACAGCCAGACCTTGCTTGGCTTGTCATGATCTCCATGCGGACCACATTCTAGGTCTTCTCCCTCCAGCTGCCCCTGTCCATGGAGAGCGCTCCTGCCTCCAGCTGCCTCCACTTGAGGGGAGTACTCTCCCTCCTGCTCACTGGGGACTCATTCTCCCAACTTCACCAAGAAAGCCCTGCCAACTCCAGAAACTCTCTGTATCCCCAAGGCCAGGCTCAGATCACAGTGCGAACCCACCTGCTGGATCATGCTGTGTCCCCACAGCTCTTTACCTTCTGTGTCCTTTGGCCTCCCAGTGCTCTGAAAATGCTGGCCTGGTGTTAAAAAGAGGAACAAGAACCTTCATTGCCAGGTCACCTGCGGCCCGGTATCTGCAGGCCACGGAGGGCTGCAGCCAGCTCTGGGGCCTGTCTCTGAGCTATGGGGAGGGACCAGCACCTGCTGAAGAACACATTTGCGAAGTCAGCAAAGAGATGCTGCCCTGAACATTTTGGTCTTCAAAAGGTACTGGCTCACCCACGTGACTGTCAGCTTCTGCTCTGGGACTGTCCTCAGAGGTGGAAGTCCTCTCTGTATCTAGTTCTTGCCATGACCTCCCAAGCCTCAAGGTCACTGTCCTTGCACCCCTCACCATTAATGGTCCAGCCCCTAGTGCTGGGCAGATCACCAAGGACACAGAGATGGTTGGTTTCTGAAGGGTAAGTCATAGTCGTGCCTATGGATGGAAACTCAGCCCACTAGGTTGAGATTTTCCCCTACTCAGTCAAACCTATTGGAGCTATTAGGAGCGTCTGGCAAAGCGGGCACCCTCGAGCCCCAAGAACACAGAAGGAGCAAGGAAAAGACAGCCAGGCAAGCGGATTATCCAGAGCGACCCCTGCTGATGGGGGAAGTGACAGTGGGGCTGCCTGCCAGCTACTGGGCTCAGGCAAGCAAGACACCCTAAGAGGTACACATGCCTGGCCCAGTGAGCATTACTGTAGGTGATCCAGTAACTAAGACACAGAACCAGATCGCTTGGTAAGCGGGCAACACAGGGCTGGAGGGTCGGCTTGGGTAAGAACTCTTGATGCTCTCACAGAGGACCAGAGTTCCAAGTACTCACATCGGGCAGCTGGCGACTGCCTGTAACTCTGACTCTATGGTGACCAACACCCATGTGGATAGAGTCACACACACACACACACACAGGCAGGCACACATTAGAAGGAAAACAAAAACAAGGCCCAGACCTGGTGGTATCTGCCTTTAATTCCACCACTTCAGAGCCAGAAGCGGACAGAATTGTGAGTTCAAGGCCGGCCTACTCTATGCATGAAGCACAAGTTCAGATGGGGCTACATAGTGAGACCATATCTCAATACGAATAAAATAAAACACGAAAAGCAACCTCAGCAAAAACCTTGTCCCCGGAGGATCTCAGATCCCCTGAGATTGACAAAGGCCTTGGAGATCATGTGACAGAGACAGGCCATGGATCCACCTATCCCCCATCAGAGCTAGGCACACCCCAAGATGTGCATCTATGGGCCCCTCCAGTCCACATGTGCTGCAGAGATGAGAACAAATCTCCTCCCATGCTGGTAAGCTTCATGTGTCAACCTGCCAGAGCCACCGGGTGCTCAGGGACTCGGGCACATTATGGATGTCTCCTTGAGGGTTCTGGGATATGATTCACATTCGTACTTGCAGGCTTTGAGTGGAGAGTGCTCCCCCACGTGTGTGGGCCTCGCTCATCAGCTGGAGCGCTGAGCAGCATCCAAAGCTCTGCAAAAGCGACATCCCTAGCAGATGGCTTTAGATGGAAAGTGAAGTCAGTGAGGCCACCCGGCAGGCTGTCGCCTCCTCCACGGAGCCTACTGACTCCACACAGACCCAGCTGCACATCTAGTTCCTCATCTCCTTCCTACCACCAGCTCTCTGCCTCCATCGTCCTCCTCCTTCACCTCCTTCCTCTACGTCCTCCCCAACCCTTCTTCCCCTTCTTCCTCCTCTTCCTCTCCCTCCTCCCCTCCCTCCTCTCCTTGTCTCTTCTCTCACCCAACATCTTACTCCTACCCCCTTCCTCCCCTCTATTCTCTTATGCTCTGCATGTGTCTCCTGTAATTATTTCAGGGTTCTCTCCTGAATGTGAGGGACATCTAGTCAAATCCCCTCCCTGCACCTCACTCCGACACCTAGCCATTCCTCTCACATCGCTGCAGTAGCCCAGGCCCTCAGCATCTGCCCAGCCCCCTCATTCGTCAATCACCCTCATGGCTCCAGGTGCACATTCTCAATCCAGACCTAAGGCATTCATCTCTTGCTCCCCAGCTCCAAGTCCTGGATAGACTCTGTCCTGCCTGTGCACTACCATTCAAACTCCTAGGCAAACGTCAAAGCCCTCACAATTTGGATCCAACCTGCCTTGGAATCATACATCTCCCACATCTCTTCCATGTATGCAGCGTTAGGATCAGCATGCCCAAGCTCTGGGAAAGCTTCCTCTGGGAAGCTGGTTGGCTGTGTTTCTCAGCCTCAACTTCAGAGAGTCAAACTTTGGAGGTGACCAGCGTGGGGGTGGGAGGTATCTAAAATGCCCTGCTGAGGGCCACATCTTGAACTAGTCCTCTGGTTTTCAGGCTTTGCTTACCCTGCATATTTGGCCTGGAGCATCAGTCCCTTACCCATCTGCCTCTCCCTCCCTCGGTGGGTGTGCTTCCTTGGCACCCTGCTGCCGTGTACAGCCCAAGACTGCCCTCCCAGATGGTAGCCATTTACCCACATTGACTTTTCCCATTCCGTATGGAGCCACTGTGGGTAGGGACCAGCCCAGCTTCCCAGTGCAGTGGGCTGAGCCTGCACAGGGCCCAGCACATGCTGTTGCTTGCTAATGGGGAAAGAGCACCCGCACTGGGCAGCTCTGCTGCCGGGGATCCCTAGGCAGGCACAGCTGGCTTAAAAAGGAAGTGCATGGTTTCAAAGCTCCCTCCACTTTATTTTTAGAACCTGTGACTCATCCCCAGGACCAGCCCTGGAGGCCAAGCAAGGAAGATGCCTGAAGCCTGGGGCCCAAACAGGGCTGAGATTTCAGGCTGTGACTTCCTACCACTGTTGAGCCCAGTACCGTCCACACTGTCCACAGTGATGGCACCTAAACCAGAGCAAAGCCAGCACCCCCTGCCTACATGCCCACAGTGGCCCCTGAAGCTCCAGAGGCTCACTGCTTTCCACCTCCTGCTCTTCTTCGCTTGTTCTGTGGGACTCTTATACACAAGATTATTGGGCCAGAAAGAGGGTTCGTTAGGTAAAGGCACCTGCCGCCAAGCCTGAAGACCTGAGTTCAATCCCTAGGACCTATGAGGTGGAAAGGGAAAAACCAACTCCAGCAAGTTGTTCTCTCTCTCTCTCTCTCTCTCTCTCTCTCTCTCTCTCTCTCTCTCTCTCTCTCTCTCTAAATGTAACAAATATGTTCTTTGATGCTGTCTCTTCTAGCTAAAGTTTGAAACAGCTAAAGTGTGACCCCTAAGGGTTCATGTTCTTCATCCCCAGTGTGAAAAGGTTGGCACGTTGTAGAAACTTTAAGAGGAGGGGCCTAATGAGAAGGTATTAGGTCATTCAGAGCCCCTCCTCCAATGAGATTAAGTTTCCCAAAGGAGCCCATTTAGTTCCCAAGAGAAGCTGTTAACAAAGAACAAAGCTGACCCCTGCCTTGGTCAGCTTCCATGTAGTGTGGGATCTCCCCAGTTGTATACTCCAGACATTTCAGCGCCATCCTCTAGATGACATCACCAAAGCCAACCAGATATCTGCTGTGCTCTGGAACCTCTGTAGTTGTCCACTAAATAAACCTCTTTTCTTCATAAAGTTCCCAGCCTTGAGTATTTCATTATAACACTGAAGGAAGAGTAGGATGCTGTGCATATGGTTTGTCTCTGTTGAGGTGGGTCTGCTAATTAACTCTAATCTGTTATTGTCATTTGAAATCATATTTGTTTGCCTTTATTCCATTTTCCAAGAAAAATCATCCAACCAGCTATAAAGTTTTCTTCCACAATGTCCACCTCACTTCTGATTTCTTCCTCTTTTTTTTCCTTTTAGGTGGCACCAACTGTGGGATGGGAGTCCTTCACTAAATAAAAAAATAAAAAGAAAGAAAGCTGGGGCTGGAGAGATGATTCACTGGTTAAGAGCACTGACTGCTCTTCCAAAGGTCCTGCGTTCCCAGCAACCACATGGTGGCTCACAACCGTCTGTAATGGGATCTGATGCCCTCTTCAGGTGTGTCTGAAGAGAGTGACAGTGTGTTCACATATATAAAATATATAAATAAATCTTTAAAAAAAAAAAAGGCAAGCAATGAGATGAGCACCTTACCCTCCTGTCTCCGTGCCATCTCTAGCATGATGGACCGTGCCATCAAACTGTGAGCCATCAAACTCTGAGCCATCGAACTGTGAGCCATTGAACTGTGAGCCATCAAATTCTGAGCCATCGAACTGTGAGCCATCAAACTGTGAGCCATCAAACTGTGAGCCATCAAACTGTGAGCCAGAATAATCCTTTCCTCCCTTAAGTTGTTTTTGTCAAGCATTTTGTCACAACAAGAAAAGTAATCATAACATTGGTACTAGGGGTGGAGACACTGCTGTGATAAACCTGGCATATGGTTTTTGGTCTTTTGGAACTGGATTATAAGAGGTATGAAGGAGAGATTAGAACTTGGAGCTATGAAAGCTCTTGAAAGCTACAGCATGATTTAATCAGCAAGGCTGATGGGAGCTAAGAAGACCATTAGAATACTGAGAGAAATGCAAAGACAGAGGGGAGGGCGGTAAGCTTATGAGATTTGAGGGAGAACAAGGACTCTGTCAGGATGATAGTCCACTGGTCTGATAATCTACCTGCATTCTGACAATATTCTGACAATATCCTGAAAATATCCTAAAAGTTGGGTTTAGTTAAAAAAAATAGTGTGCTAATTAGTTTACTGGATGAAATCTCTAGATAAGATAGCATTCAGGCTATGGCTCACTCCTCTCATCCAGGTCTACAGGGAGAGGGCAATAAGCAAGGCAGAAAGGTGGGAAAATAGATTGATGAGAAAAAGATTGTAGCCTGTGATGATCCGAAGAGATTAGCACCAGTAAAGAGAAATGTTACACTTTGCATGGGGGCATCAGGAAAGGTGTCCTGAGGGCAAGACTCCAACCTACAGAAATGCAATGGGAGTTGAAAAGAAAGAGACTGCATGGAGAAAGCCAATGAAGGCTCAAAAACCCAAGGGAAATGTTTCTCAGGGTTGACACACCAGGGGAGGGGCACGTTCCACCCTGAGGTGGCACAGGGACTCAGCAGCTGCGTTCACACGACACTGTCTTGCAGGAATGGACCATACTAGATTGAAGAGGTCATAGAGTTTTGGACCACCATTCCAGAAAGTCATTTCACAGGGCAACGTGTGACAGGATTTGGAGTCCCTGCAATGAGGTTCGGAGAAGTCACTACATGAAGCTGTAAAGGTGAAGCCCGTTTTGATGAAAGAGCCCAGAAGGTTGGAGATTCCAAGACCACTGGATATCTGCTAAGGTAAGCTGCAAGTGTGGAGTGGAGCTAGCCCAAGAGAGCAGCTGTGTGTGCTGCAGCGGGCAGAGCTGGAAGTGTGGGATTATCCAAGCCTTTGGAGTCTGAGTAAGTCCAGCATAAGCTCAGTTTGCTGGACATGAAGTTTCAAGATCTCATGTTTGCCCCAATGGGTTCCAGTATTGTTTTTGTCTGCTCTTGCTGGCTATGCCTCTATCCTCCCCTTTCAGGGTGGGAATGGTTGCTTTGTGCCATTGTGTACTAGAAGTACATAACTTAGATTTGGATGTTATAGGGCTCACAACTAAGACATGGCCTAAGTCTCAGGATAAGCTTACACTTTGAAATAGCGGAACTGTTAAGGATCATCTGTTAAAGACGATGGGGACATTTGAAGTTGGACTATTGCATTGTGTGTGAGGAGATGCTCACGAACCTATGGGGGCAGCAGGGTGAAGGATACGGTTTAAAGCAATGCATCTGGGTATCAAGCTGACAAGGAGTAGGGGCATATTAATTAATCTGGATTATAAACTTGACAGAACCCAGAACCACCATGGAACCAAACCTCTGGCCGTGTCTGTGAGGCATTGTCTAGATTAGGTTAATTGATGTGGGAATGTGGCAAGTGCCATCCCACAGGCAGAGTAGTGGGCTCTATTTTCATTTTTTCAAGGCCTGGTTTCCCTATTTAGCCATGGCTGTCCTGGAACTGGATATGATGACCAGCCTGGCTTTGAACTCACAGAGATCTACCTGCCTCTGTCTAGTGCCAACATTCAGGCTGGCTTCACATTCCTCTCTTCAGACATGATGTGAGCAGCTGTCACACCTTCCCCACCCTGGTAGGATATACCCTCAAACTAGGAAACAATTAATCCTTCCTTTTTATCTTCCTTCCTTCCTTCCTCTGTTCTTCCTACCTTCCCTCCCTCCATCCCTCCTTTCCTTAAGTCGCTTTTGTCATATTTTGCGGCAGCCATGAGTTAAAGGATTGTCCCACCCTTTTCTGTGACCCCAGCAGTTTTGCTGGTGTGCTTTGCAGGCATGTTTTCTTCTTTATTTCTCTCCTTTAAAAAGCCAGCAGTTCCGGGGTAGTGCGGTGACTCGGGATAAGGGTGCTTGCAGCCAAACTTCTGGTATTTGGGTGCGATTGTTGATTCAATCTTTTTTTTAAAGACAGGGTCCCTCTAAGATTAGGCTGGCCTTGAACTCACAGAGATTTGCTTGCCTTGTTGTCTTGAGTGCTAGGATTAAGGGAATATGTTCCTATATCCAGCTCAACCATTTTTTGATGTATTATTTATTTTTATTTTCGAGGCAGGGTCTTACGATGTAGCCCTGGTTGGAACTCACTATGTAAATCAGGCTGGCCTCAAACTCATATTAATTCTACTGCCTGTGCCTCCTGGTGCTAGTGTTACAACCAGGTACCATGACCCTGCTTCTTCATTCTTTCTTGTATGTGAGCATAAGCTCAGAAGGCTATGACTTCCCCTTCACAAACTGCATTGGCTCCCTCTCGTGTGTTCTGATGTGTCACCCGAGAGCCTCCTCTCTGTGTTCCTGTGACATACTCTGCACCGGCTCCTACCACTGTCCCCACACTATGATGGTCTGTAGTGTATAAGTCGCCATATGTTGTTTGAACTCACTGAAAAGTCCCCTCATTTCAGACCCATGTTTGTCTCAGAGTGCCCTCCGTGGTCTGGGGATGACTGCCCCCCACTAACTCTGTGACAGGGAGGGACACAAACACCAAAGAACCCAAAGTAAAGATTCTGTGCCCTTGAGAACAGCTGGAAGGTGGCCATTCCCAACAGGTTACTGGTCCATATCCCACAATATAAAAACCCTGCAGTGGGAAGGAGAGGTCAGAAGTTTGGCTTTGGGGAGAAAGCTCCATCATGAATTTCAGCCGATGCCTCAACTTCTCCAGTTGATTTCTGCTGGATGATGTAATTTGATGACCTTGATGGTTTGAATAGGTATGGTCCCACTCGTGTGTTTGAATGCTTGGCCAATAGGGAATGGCCCTGTAAGGAGGTGTGGCCTTGTTGGAGGAAGTGTGTCACTGTAGGGGAAGGCTTTGCGGTCTCATATGCTCAAGCTGTGGGCACATGCCCAAGTATGGTGCACAGTCTTCTTCTGCTGCCCGTGGATCAAGATGTAGAACTCTCAGCTACTCTCCAGCACAGTGTCTGCCTGCATGCTGCCATGCATCCCACCATGATGATAATGGACAGAACCTATGAGACTGTAAGCCAGCCTTAACTAAATGTTTGCCTTGGTCATGGTGTCTCTTCACAATAGAACCCTAAGACAATGGCCTCATCTCTATCTGTTGCTGTTTGTCCTTTTACTGTAAGTCTCACCTGAGGGGACAGTGCCTGTTCTGGGACTCACCATAGGAAACTCCAACAGGCTGTCTTAAAGGGATAACCCCAGTCAGCAGTGCCTGACTTGATTTTTATCCCCTCCTCCTCTCCTCTCTTCTCCTCTTCTCTCGTCTCCTCTCCTCTTCTTCCTTTTCTTTCTTTCTTCTTTCTTCTTCTTCCTTCTTCTCTTCTTCTTCTTCTTCCCCCACCTCAAGAAACTCATTCAAAACAGAAGCGATGGCTGCCATAGATCATTCTCCAAACAACCATCCACTGGAAACAAATACGTAAATTGTGCATTCCTGTTAATTTTTCTAGTAATCGCATGGAAACTCACTAAAAGAAGCAGAAAATGGACTTTTACATTTTATTTTAATGTGTCCAAAATGCCACCATTTTTCTGCAGAACCCACATGAAGACATTTCTGATGTGCTATGACAGAGTCTAAGCACCCAGCCTTTGAGGTCACATATACCATGCATCAAAATTTGCTCTGGCCACAATTTCTATAGCTACATGCACATGTTCAGGCTACTCTCTGTTTCCAGAACTTTCTGCCCTGCCTCTGACTCCCAGACCCAATCCACCTGTAGGCCAGCGCTATGCTGAGCCCACATCACAGTTGAAGAGATTCCTGGGCTGGGAGCACTCGGTGATCCCTTGTCATACTGATGACTCTGTCCACTGGTTTATGTGTTAATCAGTTCAGAGCACCTCAGATGGGAGGCTTACCTCACATGCTGGAGGCCAGAAGTCCTAGGTGGAAGTGTCCCAGGCTAAATTCTCCTGAGGCCTCTCTCCTTGGCTTGCAGACAGCATATTGTCCCTGCCTCCTCAAGTGCTTGCCCTCTGGACACACACAGGCTGTATGCTAGGCTCTCTTATCTCTGAGGACACGAGTCTCTTGGGTGTTAGGGACTACGCCATTCGATCTCAGGGTTAGGGACCAGGTCATGTGACCTCATTTAGCTTCACATCTCATTCACTGCCTCCACTTTCAGGTGCTGAGCGCACTAGGGATGAAAATTCCAGCATGGGGATTCAGAGAAATACTAAACATCCAGTAACAAAATCCCCTCACAGACCAGCTGCCATTCTCTACCATTTGCCTCCCTCGGTGTGCCCGTGTCAAGGGTTGCCAGCCATGAGCACAGGGGCATCCTCACAAAGGTCTCAGACAAGGGCATATCTGCCTCATCTGGAAACTTTTGTGCTCGGACTTTTGTTTGGAGTGGAGGTTCTGGTTTTGATTGATTGATTGATTGATTGATTGATTGATTTTAAACAAAGTCTCATGTATCCCAAGCCCACAAAGACAAAATGTAGCTAAGAGGCCCCAGTTTAGATGGCGATCTGCCAGGATTCGCCACCGGAGGACTTACATTTAGAATAGCTTACAAAATTAGGATGTTAGCTGCTGTGCCCAGCGATTGAGTTACTGTTGATTCTAAACTAAGTTTGTGCGGTGTTTTCCTTCACACAGCCACTCAACTGAGTTCCAGAGAAAGGTACCATGGTGGGGCAGCCCAGCCAGCCACTGGAATTTGGAAGTGTGGAGCTGGTGAGGCAGTGACCTGCCATGGGTGCTTGGAGGCCCTGGAGGCAGTGAGCACCAGGGCCAGAGAGGAGGCAGTCATAGCATGAGATGGTGCACTTTTGTTATTTCATGCTACAGCCTGAACTCATTAAGTAGTTGGGGATGACCTTAAACTTCTGATCTTCCCAAGTGCTGGGATAGGAAGTATGTGCCACCACACCCAGAGACTGAGACATTCTTTTGAGAATCCCCCCCCCCCAAGGAACCAAGGCAAACCAGGAAGATGCCAAAGTTTGACATATCTACCATCCTAAGGTTCCCATAAAGATAAAGCCAGTGCCCAGGGGCCACAGAGACACCAAAGTACCCAAACCAGTCCCCAAAGGCCATAACAGAAAAGAGTGGCCCAGGCCAGTGGCAGAGTCCAAGAGGGGCATATGCTGTTCGTCCTCCTCCAGCTCCAGGCATATTGGGAGTGGACGCCTCACGCTCCTGCCAGAGGCTTCTCAGCCTTCGTGGACTGACGTGGAACTGTGAGCTGAGCCCACAGTATTTATCGCAACGACAGTCATGAGGCTAAGACACTATGACATAATTCTGGATCATGAGATGCAAACTTGGGGTTCCTTAAGGATCGCTTTCCATCTCTATTGTCCCGTCTGGGTCCATGGAGGTCACGTAAAGTCTCTGAAGTGGCCGCAGCCTTCTTGCAGGCCATGAAGCCCTAAACCACGTGCCACAGAGGGCAAAGTAGAAGCGAGTCCATGCCAAATCTCAGAACTTCCTCACTGCGGCCTCCAATGCCCACAGACATCTTGCTACACATTTGGTTCAAAGGAAAAAACGGGGTCTACTGACCATGGCCACAATACCGGGGAGTCACATAAGGTTGGCAGAACCCCATCTCCGGCTGTCTTCTCAACAGCGTTGGATCCCTCCGCACAGGGGATGCACATATGCACACGTGTGTGAGCTCTGAGCTCTCTCCTTCCATCCAACGCCACCTGGGTGGCCCAGGTGAGTCTTCAAAAAGAACACAGCGTCTCGAAAGCCACATCACCAACCCCATAGGTTCCTCTCATGAGAACCAAGGTGGGAAACCAAGGCTCCGATAGGCAAAGAGTGGTCTCCGGGCCAAAGAGCTGGGCTCAAACCCCATCTCATGAGACCATCTTGAGACCCTTCCCTAAGGTCTTCTCGGGGAAACTGAGGCAGATGTCTGCATCCAGAGACTGGTTAGGACATTGGAGATCCATGACAGCACTGGCCTTGGGAGCAGTGGTCACGGCTGTCCTTGTGGCTTCACCACACAACTTCAGCCTCTTACAAAGAATTAGAGATTGGGGAGAGTCAGGCATTTCCTAGGGGACACACAATCATGGGGTTCTGGAACCTGGTAACAGTGGTTGCTTTGACAGCCTGTGTAGGCAAACACCCTCCTATGGGGGTGGTCCTAACCAATATGGGCAGGTTCTGGGACTCCCTGAACCTCTGTCTCTTCTACTGCTCTCTGGTTTCAGCACACTGGATAGGACGTAAAGGATCATGTACCTGCCTGGTTGGTGAAGGGCTAGGGAGGTTAGCCCAAACTAGAGGACTCTTGGGGGCAGGTGTGGAGACCATGGCAAAGGAGAGTAACAGTGTCCTGCAGGAAGGTGTCTGTGGCACTCAGTGACAGGTGGGTGTCCCACTACCTCCTGCCCACCCACAGAAGGATGGTAGAGCCATAGCGCAAAGCCTCCAGGGTTGGTTCTCCTCTCTGCCCCTTGGCTTACTCTTCTTTGGGTTTGCCAGGCTGAGGCCGGGCCAGCCTGTAGTCCATATAGGTCCCGAGACAGGACCACAGAATGAAGCGTACCAGGAGGATGACAACCAGGAGCACCATGAGTGGGTCAGGGCCGGGAGTGTCCCCCAGCCAGGAGGCCATGCTGAGGAGGGAGTCCACCACACAGGGTACAGCAGCAGCAGCCTCGCTGAGGCCTGATCTCAGCCCTGCCTGCCTGCCGGTGGCCCCTTCTGAGGGACAGATCCGTGCAGCCCGCAGCCAGCCCTTCCCACTACACTGGGCCTCCCCGCCTGTGAGGGGACAGTTGGGGCTATAGGCGGCCTCCTTGGTCAAGAGGCCCGTGTACCATTCATGGGGAGCTAAGCACTCCGTGCACCGACAATGGCAGCATTGTCCAGAGGCCCTGGCGGCGGGAGGCCTGCGGGAGCCCGCCTCCCGCGCTGTCCCCGCGGCCCCTGCCTGCCAGGCTGACGTAATCCCCAAACATCTCCGGCGGCGGCAGCTGCAGGGCGAAGCGGCCGCCTCCTCCCGGCCTTTCCGGCTGCCGCAGACAATCGAGCCCTTTCTCTCCCCAATTAGCTATCACTTCTGGAGGCCAGCGCGGTCCGAGGCTGGGCGGGCTGTGTAGCAGCAGCAGCAGGCCCGCACCGAGCGGGGGCCACGAGGCTTGCAGGGAGGCCCGGCCCAGCAGGGAGGGCGGCAGGGAGACTGTGCGATTGAAAAGAGGAGAGAGGCACAGAGAGGGGGGAACAGTCGGCTGGAGCCCAGAGGCGACCCCAGACATGGCTCAATTAGCACACAGGCTGTGCACAGAGTCCCTGAGGCTGCCCCAACCTGTAGCAGCATGGGGGTGGTCAACACAGACCGCCCCAAAAAGGGTCTGGAACCTAGGGAGTGGGTTTAATCTCCCCCTCACAACCCCGGGAAGGCAACCACTGGCTGAACACCACCTACTCCAGCCCCACAGGAGGTTTATGGGAAGGAGCCCCTATAGCCCCCCTCCAGCTGCCCACACAGGGCTTTCGGCTGATTAGCAGAGGAGACTCACTGAGTGGTGGTGGGGAAGATTCTTGCTTCCTTAGACCTCAGGCTCCTTGCTGGGAATGAGGTCAGAGCCCCCTGCTCTGAAAGACAAAGAGAGAATACTTAAATAGGCCCAGCACCCCTAGAGCAGCCGCTCTGGGGACTCACCTCCAGAATTTTCCAGAAAAACAGCATCTGCCCAGTTACACCCGTCTGCCGTATACATGCACGCATACACACACATGTGACCACACACACACGAGGACCACGTCCCCCTGTGTGGGCCACTCTGGCCCCTCACAGCTGAGGTCTCCTTGGATGAAGAAAAAACTGGCTTGCTGTCCCCTACCTCTAATACCAACTATGTGTCCCACAAAGCAGGACCTCATCTGCAGCCAGGGGCACTGTGGGAGGAACGAGAATGCCTGGCCAACAGGGTCCTAGACTTCCAACCCAAGTTGTCTCACCAGGAATCAGTCCAATAAGCCATGAGAGATGCAAGGGGGCGTCTTCCACACGGAGAACTCTCGTAGAGCGCCGCTGGTCGCCTCTCACTAGTACTGAACTCCATGACATTAAGAGTATTCACCCCGCGGAGCCTTTCTAGAAGATTCCAAATAACAGCAAACACAAAGGACTGGCAGGTAGCCCACCACAGGATGGGCGGTGAAGCGTTTGAGAACAGTGACAATGTGTGGATTTCCAAAGTGCGCGGGACGTATGGAAGTTACCCGTGCCCACTGCCTCTCACGCTGCAGCTGGTGCATCCCTGGGACTGACCCAGGTTGTCTCCCACTTTGCAGTGTATGGGGTGACTTGTCAGGCCACCCAGCCCAACACTCTCAGGACATCACTCTTGAAACATTCTTGGCTTTACTTTTCTTTCGCTCCAAATGTAAGGGAGGATGTAGAAGTTAGGAGCCAGATATAGCTAGAAATCACGTCAAACATTTGTTTCTCTGAGGTTTCTGGAATGTCCTGGAGGGCCTTGCTTACTTACTTACGAAAGAAGCCCTAGGGAATCTGGGGTGAGGGTCCCCGGATGGACACCACCATGCTCTTGGAAAGGGAGCAAGCCAAGGGCTCACCTCAGCCGGCATCTTACTCACCTGAGAGGCCACATCTCCGGTAAGGCTTCCTCAGAAGCTGAAACGTCTGCCCCGAGCTTGGCCACCAGCTTGGACCCACCACTGGTGGAACTAAGGTGGCCTTGAACAAAGCTCTGTGTTTGTCAGGCACCATCAGATAGGGAAAGTCAATATTGTCCCAGGTAACATGGCATCAAGACACAGGAGACTCTGGGGTCAAGGAGGCCTGACCCTTCCTTCCTGCTCGTGTGCCTCTGGGTGTTGGCAAGCATAAAGTCGGCCATGTGTCTTTCAGGGAAGGAAGTGAGTGGCCCTCCTAACTGCTCCTAGGACAGAGAGAGAGAGGAGGTCAGTGGGCGTGCTGGAGGATGAAGTCAGGGAGGATGAAGTCAGGAGGATGAAGTCAGGCGGATGAGGGAAGCACAGAAAGAAGCACGAGATTGGTGGAGACAGCACAGACACGGCTTCTCTGCTCGGAGGACACTAGGGTGCTCCTCATTTTGGTGACAGGGACTCTCTGAGTCACCCACAACTGCTCTCCCTGGTCCCTAGGACCCCCAGCCTCTGTTTTGGGGCTTCGGGAGCTGTCCCCCAAGCAGAACTTTACCAAACCTTGACCATACAATGGATGAGCTCTGGGTCCCCCGGACTAACTCAAGGGTATACAGCCAACAGAATATCTTCAAATTGGGAGAAAGAGGCCCAAAGTCAATCCTTCTTTTATGGCTTACCCCATCTCCACCTTCCTATTTCCTGGATTTCTTACCATCCTCTTAGACAACCGCATCCTGAACCACCTGCTATGGACATGGCCCGAAGCAACATGAAAGTCCCAGAGACACCAATAGTGTCTGCTGTGATATCCAGAGCTCAGTCATGAAGGCTCTTGTCCCTTGTCACAGAGGACAGATCAGGCAGGGGACTCCGGCTATCTTCAAGGTTTGAGGAATCCACAGTGACATCCTACACCTAAGTGTTCAAACATTGGAGTGACAAGGGACAGGTCCTTGCTTACTGTTCCCTGATGTTTGCCAGGTGAAAGTGCAGTCACCAGCGAGGCCAGTGGAGAAGGCTGGGGTGAAAAGCAGAGGTGGCTTGAGCTCCTGCCAACAGTGGCATGGTCCCTAAGGGGGCTTGTCTCTACCGGTGACAGCATTAGGAATGAGCCCAAGGACCCATTCGGGTGTCTGCTCAGAGCCTTCAGCAAGCAGATCTATGGCAACAGGTCCCTTCCTGGCACAGGGCAAGCTGCAGTGACTCCTGGCAGCAAGCAATGCTGGGGATAGGTGAGCTTTGCAGGGGAGGCCCCTTTAGACATCGTCACATCACACTGGACTCCCTGGGCTTGAACTCCTGACTGCGGGCATAGTCAAGGCCTACACCTGCTTCTGACTGGTTTATATTGCTTTGTGTGAGTGTGTGTGTGTGTGTGTGTGTGTGTGTGTGTGTGTGTGTGTGTGTAGACCAGAAGTCAATCTCAGATCTCATCCATCTATTTATTTTATTTTTTTAATTTTTGAGACAGGATCTTTCACCGAGCCGGAGCTCACCAAGTATGCTGGACTGGCCATTGAGCTTGTGTCCCACTTCCCCAGAGCTGGGATCATAAGAATGTGTCACCACACTTGGCTGTTTTGCCCAGGTTCTAAGGATAAAACTTGGGTCCTCACACTTGTGTGACCGACCAGCTCTTTCCCAACTGACCAAACTGTCTCCCCAGCCCAGTGCTCACTTCCTTTATATCCTGGCGCTTCCGGCCTCTGAACTCTCCCGTGTTTATATCATGAGCTCTCACATGTTCCCTGCTTCCACGTGGGCTGGGGTCTCCAGGGCAGGTTAAAGGAAACTCACATTGCATTAGACCCAATTCTGCCAAACTGTAACCTCCAGAAGGCACTGGGCTAAGAGTGGGCCTTCCCAGCCAGTCTCAGTAACAATTATTACTTTGATTTCTTCTTAACATTTATTTTTTTAACATTTATTTTAAACTATATTCATGGGTGTTTTGCCTGCATGTCTGTGAACTATGTGTGTTCAGTGCCCACAGTGCCCAAGAGGACATTAATTCTCCCTGAAACTGGAGTTACAGACGGTTGAGAGCCATCATGTGGGTGCTGGGAATCGAATCTGGGTCCTCTAAAAGGACAGCCAAAGCACTTAATGGCTGAGCCATCGTCCCAGCCCATTGATGTTGGAATTTCCAACCCCAATAAGCCCATATTTAAAAATCCCTTGCAATTCAGTTATTATAAATATATGCTTTGAACCTAGATTGAGCAGATCTAACACCATGCTAACTTATTCCCTAGTCATAAGACCCCTTGTTAAAGAACCTTTTGGGGGTTTTGGTCGTTTTCTACCATGGCTGTCTCTTCTTTTGTCCTTTATCCTGTTCCCGTAAGTCCCTGTATCCTCTGTTGGAGGTTCTATTCCCACATCTTAATTGTTTCTCTATATTGTAATTCCGATGTTCCACTGCCTCTTTTTCTTTTAAAAGGTTCTTCTCCAAACCTTGCCTCCAGTCCTCATTATTTTCTCTCAACTGCTCAGGCTGATCTCGGAGGTGACTCATCCTTTGTTCTAGAGCCTTCTCCATCTCCTGTCTCCAACCTCCATTTGCCTCTCTTTGTTGTTTATCTTGACCTAGACATTCCTGTACCTTTAGTTGGAGTGTTTCCTGTAAACCCTGTTGCCAAGTTTTAAGTTTTTCTCTCTGTTGTTCATTTTTCTCTCTAGATTCCAGTATCTTCTGTTCTAGGCCCTGCTTCCATGATTTTAGTTTTCTTTAT
Source organism: Rattus rattus (assembly GCF_011064425.1). Classification (NCBI taxonomy): domain Eukaryota; kingdom Metazoa; phylum Chordata; class Mammalia; order Rodentia; family Muridae; genus Rattus; species Rattus rattus. The sequence goes on along the minus strand of NC_046155.1, from coordinate 4,525,133 downwards.
GTTGTATTTCTGATATTGTAGTAGGTACCTTATTTTGGTTTACTAACCTTAGTAATTTATCTTTTAGACCCTGTTTCTAAATGTTACCGTTACTTCTTCGTTGTTTCATTTTATCTATGAAATTCTGTATTTTTTTTTTGTCAAGCATCTTTTCTAGCTCCTGTCTCCAAAATCACTACTTTTGCAAAGACCGGACACTCAAGCTGCAAGAGGGCGAGAGAGCACGAGTGGGAAAGGGACAGAGACAGAGAGAGAGCCTGTGTGGGTTACAAAAGAGGAAATTGTAAACCATGGCCAAGATGGAGCCCAGACAGTCATTGTGTGGCCAGCCCACTTCTTTCCTTAGAACACAACCCCCAAACTCTAGCCACAGTGGGGCCTGGTAGTGCATGTGCAGGCCCGTAAAGCAAGAGCAGGTTTTAAGTTCAAGGCCAGCCTGAGCTACAGCATCAAACAAGACCCAATATCAAAAACCAAAGGGATGTGGCAGCGTGGCCAAGGCACTCGCCTCACAAGCAGGAGGCACAGTGTAGGTGGGTGTGCGGTCTGCCTGCCATTCCCCTATCATCAAGTTCAGTTTGGCTGAAAGACCCACCTGCCTCACTGACTAAGATGGAAGAGGGACAGAGAATGTTCAACATACACGTACATATGTGTGTCCAAACATGCGAGCCTGCACACGCATACCACATACACACAGGGAAGTGAGGTGGGGCAGCCATGGTAGCAGTGCCCCTTATAATGTCAGCAGCACAATCAGAAGTTCAAGGCCAGCCTGTATTACCTAGTAAATCGGCAGTCTGGGCTACATGGGACTCTGCCTTGAGAAAGAAAGAAAGAAAGAAAGAAAGAAAGAAAGAAAGAAAGAAAGAAAGAAAGAAAGAAAGAGAGAAAGAGAGAGAGAAAGAGAGAAAGAAAGAAGAAAAAAGCGCCCCTGAAATCAACAGGACATGGTTTTCAAAGCAGATTGCCCCTCAATGCTTGAGACCCCCAGACAGGCAAAAATAAATCTTTCTTCCTGCCCCACAAAGGCAGATTAACACCGCCGCCGCTGTCGGGATGAGTGGGGAGGTTGAGAGCCGGAGGGCTGGGTCAGCGAGGGGCTGTGTCCTAAGGAGGGGCAGCCCTGTGAAAAGGCCGCTGCAGGCAGAGCCTTGCAGCCAGTGAAAGCCGGTGTGTAACTCTGCCTGGTGATCAAACAGCCTGCAGGCCGCTGTCAGCGCAGAATGAAATTCCAAATAAATTAGCCATGTCCCAGAAGCCATCACAACACCGGATTAGGGCGTGCAAAGGAGCGTAATTTATTCAGCCTCTCTTGTCAGAATTCCTAACAGCCTCCCTTGGTATTTCTCCTCTCAACCTACAGTCCCCGGGGTGGGAAGGGACAGTGACCCCCATGTGGAACTCGCTCTATACCAGAGGTGCTAATATTTGCAACTAACATGTAGACAAAATCATGTTTTAGGGACATTTCTGCAGAGTGGCCACCATCCCTAAGGGGAGACAATCTGTCTGGAAATCTAGGGACTTGTGTAGCTCTCCCATGCCTTAGGATCTGGGAAGCAGGGACCTTAGGGTTAGGAGAGAGCACCCTGCTCTCCCCCCCCCACTCACCCCCACCCCCGATTTTGCTGGAGGCAGCAGGTTTGGGGTGGCCACCTGCCTGTACCTTGACAGGCACTGAGGAAGTGGGGAGGGGCCTATGGCTCCAGGCAAGTGCTAGCAGTCCAGGGCTGGGACTCATTAACACACTCAGCCCTAAAACAATACCTGTTTTTATCAATGAACCCAGACCTGCTTTCACTAGCAGACAGGAAAGCTTTCAAAGAGTTGATAGGCAGGGTGGCTTGTGCCTCTAGAAGAGGTGCCTTTGAAGGCTCGGGTCTCCTTGGTCCCCCTCCCTCTCTCCTCCCTCCCCCTCCTCCCCTGCCTTCTTTGAAGGCTCCAGCCTCTTCCCACCCTTCCAGCTCCTGCTCCCTGCCCCCACTCCTTCTCTCCCTCTCATCTGAATCCTCCTTCTCAGCTGCCACAGTCTATCTGCTTTGTCCAGCGGCCTCAGTGAGGGTGAGGGCCCTTTCTCTGTCCCCAGAGAGGTGACAGAGGCAGGAAGGGATGTTTACTCTGCAGAACACAGAACCAAGAAGCTAAGAGGAAGAGACTGGCCACGGTTGAGATGGACCGTCAGGCGCTGGAAGACTCCAGCTTCCTCATCTCTGCTATGCTAGGGGACTTCAGGCACCCACATTGTCTGTAGCAGCAACAACACTCACTAAGAACAAAGGTCACTCTGACCTGACAATGGAAGCTGAGAGAGAACCACACCAGAAAGCTACTCTTGCCTCTCCCTGCGGCTACACTGCCTCTGGGACATGGATCTCTCTGCCTCAGCTCTCCCCACTGGTGCCGGCTGAGCCCCGAAACCACTCAGCCTGTTTCTGCCTAAGGCTAAGACCAGCACATCCTGCCATCCTAACTGCTTGACTTCAAACTCCTGAGTCAGGCCAGAAAGGCCAGCAGCCCAGGACAGTCCCCTGCTCAGGTGCTAGGCCTGGCTCATCAGATGAGGGCTGGGATCACTTCGGCCTTTTGGCTAAGATCAAGTGCAGATGAGGGAGGGCTGGGGCTTCAGTGGGTCTGCAGGGGCTGAGAAAGAGTCCGTAAAAGATACGAGCTGCTGTATGTCAGCTATATTCACACACACTTGCACACACCCATCTTTATTTACACACATGTATACACACATGCAACATGTGCACACACAGGCAGAACATGAAGACCTCACAAAGACCTAGCTAGCTTGACTGCCACGCATTCCACCGAGGGATGAATACAGAAGGCTCGGAATGGACACTGTTCTCAAAGTGAGCATGCTAGTCTCATGCTCACCTATGTAAGTGTAAGCCTGAACACACAGCCTCTGAGACAGGGCATGCTCACATGCTGTATACTGAGGCAAGGACATGGTTCAGTGGATAAAATGCTTGCTAGCCTGAAGTCCATCCCCAGTACCCGAGTGAAAGTCAGGCACAATGGTGGATAACTGTACCCCCAGGGCTGGGTAGATACAGACAGAAAGGCCCACAAGGTTCACTGAATCAGTGAGCTCCAGGCCAGTGAGAGACCCTGTCTTAAGAAATGAGGTGGAGCCGGGTGTCGTAGTGAGCACCTTTAATCCCAGCACTTGGAAGGCAGAGGCAGGCGATTCTGTATGAGTTCAAGGCCAGCCTGGTCAACATAGTTAATTCTAGGCAAGCCAGGGCTACACAAAGTGGGACCCCGTCTCAAACAAAACAATATTTTAAACAAAATATTAAAAAATAATAACAGAATGAAGAGTGATGAGGAAGACAGATGCTCAAGTCAACCTCTGACTAACACATGCACACACACACACACAACACATAGGCACATGCATGCACACACATGCACACACACAGCACATAGACATAGGTACATACACATGTACACGCACAGTACATAGGCACATGCATGCACACATACATGTACACAACAGCACATAGGAACAGGCACAAACATACATGTACACACACAGCACATAAGCATAGGCACACACACATGTACATACACAGAACATAGGCACAGACATGCACACATATGTACACACACAGCACACAGGCACAAACATTCATGCATACACACATAGCGCATAGGCACAGGCATGCATATATAAACACAGCTCACATAGACACATAGCACATACTGTCTATACATGCACACACATACACACAAACAGCCCACACATACAGACAAGTGCACACAAAGCACACACATGTGCATATATGTTCACAAATATAGCACACACAGTACACACACATATACACACATTCTCAGTTCTCAGAACTCAGAGTCATAAGCAGGGAAGTGGTCCCTGTGATGGAGGTCCCTGTAGCCTCTGAGGTCTGCACCTACTGTACCCCCACGGCTTGTTGGGGGAGCGGGAGGTCAGGGCTGGTTGAAGCAGGATCCCCATCACCGGGTATCTCTTTGGAAGATGCGCTGGAACCAAAGAAGCAGAGACTCAGAGGCTGCGCAGAGCAGGTAGTGATACAATGGGGGGAAGCTCTACCCACTGAGCTCTCAGCTGAGGCAGCCACCCCACTCTCTAGCCAGCCTCTCCCAGCGTCTAACGGCTGACACTTCTGGAGCTGTCCAAAAGCCAGGGCCTTCCAACTCTCATCCCCTCCTCGCCCTCTAGGACGGAAGCCTGTACCCAGGCTAGTCCTAGGGACAGCCCTTGATCACCAGTAAGAGCTGGTGATTGGCCAGCTGCACCAGGCCCTGTCCCCAATGGACCATCCTCTTCTGAACTACTCACTTGGTAAGGTGATTTTGTGTTTGGTTTTGTTTGAAACAAGGTCTAATGTAACCTGAGCTAGCTTCAAGCTATGTAGCTGAAGATGACCTTGAACTCCTGACCTCCCAACTCCTTGAATATTGGGATTGCAGGATTGTAGTGGACAGAGTCTGAACCCTAGGTCTTTGTGCATGCTAAGCAGGCACTCCACAAATTGAGTTCTGTCTTGAGCCCATAGTGGGCCTGATTTTAGTCGAGCAAGTCTCCAAGTCTCTGGGTCCAGCCCCAAGTGTATCTCACCATCCCCTTGCTCCAGATCCAGTCAATCAGCGGTGGTGCAGGGAGAGTGAAACATCAAATCCGATTGGCAGTGGGCTTGTGCCTGGTGCTGCCATGTGGGGGACCCCAGCTCATGGATCTGCACTCTGGGTATTTATTGAACAGGCACTGTGCACCATCCATCACACACGAGAACTCTTATGCTTCCCAAGTCCCCCCAAGAGATATGGCTCTTGCACCCAGCACTTTGAGGAGCCTCGTCAGATCAGATATTGTCGTGGTCAGGAGTCCCGCACTCTCTCAGGTCCCTTTTATGCTCCTCTGGGAACGTGAGAAAGGAGACAGGAAACATGATGAGCCTCTGATGGGAAAGCGTCAAGCAGGCAGGAGGGCCAGGGACCCTCAGCCATGCACTGGAATGAGGCCCTTCTCCCTGAATCCTCTTGCATCGGGCATTTTATGACAGCAATGAAAAAATGGGACCAATACCAGAATGAATGAGACAGAAACCACAGCCACGGCCACATAGGCCTGGCATGAATGCCCATGGTGCCTTGCTCACAGCCGCTCATCTGGATACAGCCCGAATGTCAGCTATGTGGAAGATAAGAAACCAAGTTCCGGTCTATTCCTATTCTGACAGCCTGGCACCGGCCATGAGGCTCATGTGATGTTGAGCAAGAAGTGACAGGCACCCAGGTTGCAGCCGGACAACACTTGGTGGAAAGTGACAGGAGCCAAGCACAAGGGTACTGCAGGGAATATAGATAGAAGGTTATAGAACAGGCAAAGCCACAGGGTCAGAACACTGGCCCTGCTGGGGCCAGGCAGAGCTTGGTAGCAAAGAGGCAGAGTGAAGGGACTCTGGTGACAAGCTGCCCTGGGTTAATTGCTATGGCAGCTGAGCTGTTGACATCTGTGTAAAATGGCATCAAACTGAGAAAACAAGTCCTAAATGTCACCTTTCCTTTATGATAATGACTGCTTGGAATTTCTGCACCCCAAAGCCTCACCCTTTCACGGATGTAAGGATAGGGGTCAGAAAGAGCCCTGCCCAGTCAGGACACTGGTGAGCTGCAGCCTCAAGGTCATGTCCTTGGCCAGTCTTGCTCTTGCTACTGGGGATGAGGAAATTGAGGCCCAGAGGAATCCTGTCACCCAGTGTCACCTAGCAAGTCTGAGGTGTCAAGACGTCCAGCTTGGACCATTTCAGTATCTACTCCCAAGTTCCTAAGGTTGTCCCCCAAGGACACTGCCCCTTTCACCTATGTTTGGAAGGAAGAGAAAAATTGGGGACTTTGCTCACAGAGAGGGTTGAAGAGACCAGAGAGCTTCCTGACCTGTCCTCAGGATATTCCCAGACTCCTCTGGGCCAAGGTCACCAAGAAAACCTAAAACTGCGGGGAAGTCAAATGCCTCTTCTAGGGAGCCCTCCAGGCACCCTGGTGAGGAATAGGCCAGGACTCCACAGCTCTGTGGGGAAAGTGAGGCAGGGAGAGCCAGGAAAGAGGTTTGAGGTCTGGAAGGCCCCAAGGAGGGATGCTGTTCCCCAGCTGAAGAAGCCCAGGCATTGCAAGAGAGGATGCAGATGACATTGAGGGGGCCATGAAGTACCCCAATTCTTGGACTGACTGAAGAGCCTGCATACTCCACACTGATTCTGCCTGACAGATCTGCCATACAGAAAAACAAGCGCTCAGAGCTTTCTGGAAATGTGGATTGTCTTAGGGACCATGGCCCCATCTAGAGGCAGGAATGTGGGGCCCCAACAAAGAGGAAAGCAGCTCCCCTCCCCAGCTACCCCCTCCACTATCCTCCCAGCTGCTGGGCCTCAGTGTCTTCCTCCTGAAAGGAGGGTCACCATGTCTGTACCCACCCTCTGCTGGTGGCTATATGTGAGTAACACAAGAAACTCTAGGAGAAAGGCCCAGTAGCCTCCCCAAGCAACGTTGCATGTGTTCCTGTCAGCCCCCCACCTTGGTGGCCCTGGGATGGCAAGACAAGTGATCTCATCTATACAGAGACCCTGTGGCCCATAGAAATAAAAGTCCCTGCTTGGGAACCTTTCCAGCCACGCACAGCCACACAGGACAGCCTCAAGCCCTGATGCCTGCTGGGTCCCCACAGTGATCTGTCAGAAGCAACAAAAACAGACAGACCTGCAGGGAAAGAACTTCTGGGTGTCAGGATAGGAATGGCTTCCTGGCAGTCTGCTTAGGACAGCTGCAGTGCTGATCAGACCCTGAGGACAAAAATCAGAGAAGGGGACCTTAAAATGAAGGAGTCCTGGAGGCTGACAAAGGTCGTGACTCCTCTAGGTCACTTGGCCAGGAAACAGAGCAGGAGTCAAAACCGAGAATGTTTTGTTTATTTACACTGGGTCTTGCTCTGAAGCCCAGGCTAGCCCAAACTCACTCCGTAGCTCATGGCAATCCTCCTGCATCACTCTCCAAATACCGAGGATATAGACATGAGCTTCCATCAGAACTAAGACTGACCCAGGCTCACCTCTTTCCACACCCTCAGCACGCGTACCAGTGAGGTCCTTTGAGTGAGGACAGCATCTCTCATGTCACTGCCTGGCACAGGACTGACGACAGGGTGAGCTAAGTTTCACACACCTTCTAGACAATCTGTTTTTAATCCCATACTCATGAGGCAGAGGCACACAAATCTTTGAATTAGAGGCCAGCCTGGTCTATACATAGCAAGTTTCAGGACAGCCAGGACTATGCAGTGAGACCCAGTCAAAAACAAACAATAATAAACCACAGATATCTTAGAGAAGAGCCAAGCTCCCTGTGCACTTCCGCTGACACCCCAGGGCAGCACTTCAACCCAAGTGTCTTGAACCAACCTCAAGGTATGGGATAGGCCGCTCTCTCAGAAGGCTCTGGAAACTGCCCTTGCTGCCTGCTCCAGGGTCTGGGAGCTATGGGCTTTCTTGGTCACATCACTGTGACATCAAGGGGTTTTTATGGTTTCGTGTCTCTAACTGTGGCATTCTCCTGAGGGACAGAGCCATTGGATCATGGCCCACCCTACTGCATGGTGGCCTCTCTGTGACTAATTACATCAGCCAAGATTTTTTTTTCCAAGTATATGAAGTTTTGGAGTAGGCGTGAGTTTTGCAGGGTTATCGCTGAATCCTGTGTAAATGTGTAAACAGGTCTGCAGACGAGCAGTCTTGCATTCGTATGCAGTAATTATACACGCCTCCGTTGTGGCGTTTCATGTGTGGTGTGTGTGTGTGTGTGTGTGTGTGTGTGTGTGTGTTGCCATGTTCCCCCAGGCAACTTCCAGCTCGCCCCACTCCCCTCTCTGTTCGTAACTAGTTCCCTTCTATTTTTGTCTGTGTGTGTATGACCCAAAGATCCCATTAAAGTTGCTTATGGGAATGCGAATAGAGTTGTTGAAAAAAGCCTGGGCCACCCCACCAAAAACCAAACCACTGAAGGAAATGTCTCTCAGCCCTATCGACGCCCCCACGGAGGAGTGCAGCCTCAGGACACCACACTTTTGAGACCAGACTGTGAACCACTGATCCCCCTGTCTCCACCTTCCCAGTGCTGAAGTGCCTGGTATGCACCCATTCCTGGCCCATGCAGACTGGGGACTGAACCCCAGGGGTTTGTGCATGACAGGCAAGCACTCTACTAACCAAGCTGCATATTTTAAGATCTTCTGATTTTAAAGTACACTATCATGTGCCCCTAAATGATCCCGGGTGCTGTGTGCTCTAGAAATGCCACCCAAGTGTGCACCTGGCACTAACGCCTGGCACCCAGGGGGTACTGACCCTGCCCTCTGTGCCCACAGCCACCGTCCCCATCCCCAGGCGGACCAGCAGCTGTGCTTTCTGTTGTCTGGGGTTATTTACCTGTCTGTTAACCCTGAGCCCAGTGGCTAATACCCTTGGCTGTAATCTGTCCTGTCCCAGGGCACCTTCCCACAGACCGCCCTGCACAAACAGCCCGGCTCCAGCCGCCACCCGCCTGATTCCAGAATCCCAACATGAAGGCAGAGGTTTGGCTGAGGACACCCCTGGCATTTTTCACATAGCCATCCAGTTACCAGGCACCTTGGCACGTGGGCCTGGTTCCACCACCGCTTGGCAGGGCCACAGGACTGCTGGAGTGATGGATGCTGCCCCTCAGCTCCCCCACCCACCCTGCCAGCCTTTGTTGTGCCAACCCCAGGAGCATGGGCAGCCAGCTCCCAGCATCTGCCAGGCCCAAAGGCTAAGTAAGACCCAGAATGAGCTCGTCCCAGCATTCCGATGACCAGGGCAGGCTTCCTGCCTGGCCTCTAAGAAACTACACAGTTTCTCTGTGTCTCCTCCCCTGCTCTTCTCCAGGGCCTCACAAGAGGTGTGGTTCTCCCTCGCACCTCTTGTTACCTCCCTCAGCCCCACAGCAAAGAAAAATCACTTCGAGACCAGATGCAGAGCTAGGGGAGTGGCCTAATGGGTGTAGTAGTTGCCTAGTGTACACAGAGGCTGGGATCTGATCTCTCATGTCCCCCCCCAAAAAAAAAGGTATGGTGGCCCATGCCAGTGATCCCAGCACTAGCTTAGGTGGAGGCAGGAGGATCTGAAGTTCAAGATCATCCTCATCTACATGCCAGGTTCTAGGCCAGTCTGGGCTACACACAAATGAAGGTGATGGTGGTGATGGTGATGATGGTGATGATGGTGGTGATGGTGATGATGGCTAGGGAGCTGACTCATTGGTTAAGGGTGCATATTGAAATTCTAGAGGACCCAAGTTCTGTTTCTCTGTGTAGCCCTGGCAGTCCTGGAACTCTCACTGTAGACCAGGTTGGCTTTGAACCCAGAGATTCCCCCTGCCTCTGCCTCCTGAATGCTGGAATTAATGGTGTGTGCCACCAACTACCTGTCCTGAAGCTGTTAAATATCACTTGACCAGATAATCAGCAGGTAGAGTCTTCATGTGCCATCATACAACCTGATGGTGACGAATTAGATTGCACAATTCAGGCTTTGAGTAATGGTCACATGCAGATATGGTTAACATCCACTTTGTCTAGCTCCTCTGACCTCTTTAGGGTACCAGCTCAAAACTTCAGCATCCTTTTGAGAAGTTTGCCTTAAAGGTTTCTTGTTAGTTAGTTAGCTAGCTAGCTAGCTAGCTAGCTAGCTAGTTAGTTAGTTTTGTTTTTGAGACAGGGTCTCTATGTATCCCTGACTGGCCTAGATCTCATTATGTCGATCAGGCTGGCCTCGAATTCACAGAGATCAATGTGACTCTGCCTCCTGGGTGCTGGGATTAGGGGGTTGTGCCTCCAACACCTGGATATCTCTCTCTCTCTCTCTCTCTCTCTCTCTCTCTCTCTCTCTCTCTCTCTGTGTGTGTGTGTGTGTGTGTGTGTGTGTGTATGAATTTGTGCACATGAGTGCAGATGCTTGCAGAGGCCAGAAGAGGGCAGTAGATCCACTGGAGTTGGAGTTCTGGTGTGAGCCTCTGGATGTGCAGGGAACTGAACTCTGGTCCTGTGCAAGAGTGGCCATGCAAAACAGTCTCTTAACCACTGAGCCATCTCTTCAGCCCCCGGTGTCTATGTTTCTACAGGGTAGAGCTGCTCAAGGGCAATGAAGGGCCCTTTGGAGGCTGCAGGCAACCTAAAGGCCTAGGCTGCTATAGCCAGTCCAGTGCCTTCTGTTGCCTATGTTGGTTTGTCCCTTCCCAGAATGCCTGCAAGCGTCACTACACTACGATGATCACACTGAGT